>NC_054541.1:27753365-28053365 GCF_017654505.1 Polyodon spathula | reverse complement strand
GTGATATGCTGTTTTGGGTTTGCGCCAGACATAACGCTTTGCATTTAGGCCAAATAGTTTGATTTTTGTTTCACCAGACCACAGAATCTTTTCCCACATCTTGTCAGTCTCCCACATGCCTTTTTGCAAATTCCAAGTGGGATTTTACTTGGGCTTTTTTTTTTATAAATGGCTTCCTTTTTGCCACTCTTCCATATAGGCAAGATTTGTGGAGTACCTCAGCTATTGTTGACACATGGACAGTTTCTCCCATCTCAGCCATGGAACGCTGTAGGTCTTTCAAAGTTGTCATTGGCATCTTGGTGGCTTCTCTGACCAATGCCCTTCTTACCCGGTTGCTCAGTTTGGGAGGACGGCCTGCTCTAAGCAGGCCGTCTATTTGCTTGCTATTCTCTTATAAAAAGCTTTTATGTAACTTAGACTTATTTTCATTTTTTAAATGTTCATTCATGATTGGCGTAAAGTTGCATGTATTGTAATGATTGCAATTTCCTATTTCACTATATCCAGTCAATTATTAAGAGTTGTTTGTTTTACTACAAACATTTTAAAAATCTATTTGACACATGTAATAAATGAATTGCAAAACATACAGTTAAATAGTAAACAACAGTCATAACAACTGTTTCGTAGGGCAAGAGAAAGAAATATTACAAGTAATATAACGCGCTGCTTTTTTAAGGAATAAGAAAGGACATATAATTTTTTTTCTGAAGAAACGAGTAACATGTAATAAGTTACTTTTTTCAGTAACTTGCCCAACACTGGCTGTACAAAACTATAAAGAAGCAATGTCTAATCAGCAAATTGTTTTAATACATTTGTCATCATAGCAGCTCTAAGGGATGCCCATTTGAAATAACACTAAAGAACAATTAATCAAAATGTGTTCTTGTGTTGTATACCAGGCTGTTCTTTGCTTTACAAAGCAAATGGAATTAAATAAACGTGTTAAAAAAGATAATCACTTCCTGTATGTTTATTACAAACAACAGCAAGCACAGTTCTGGAGCTCTCGCTTTAAGAATGTTGCCCCTACCGTAATTATCCACAAACCCACAAATTTGTAATTAAAATCCACCCTGAAAAGCTTCAACAGGATACAAGGCAATATGTGATACTATACAGTGTGTAAGTGATATGGAAAAGGTCTCTACTTTTTACTGAATTTAGAACCAGCTATAGAGTTGTATGTGGGTGCATGTTGTATGTGTAGAATTACATCATTTAGTAGTGCTTCTACTGATAGTGTATTTACTTGTAATAACATAATAACACTGCCAGTACATTATTTTATTCATATTATACCCTTTAAACGTTTCTTATGGTAAAAGGTGTCCAAACATTTCTTATGTTTAACTACATCTTAATACATTTTACCATACTTTCACCATGATATACAATAAGGGTAGAGACAACTAATATGAGTCACATAGTTGAGGTAAAAAATAGTCGAACAGGTCAACTAGTCACAACATTGCATACATTTTTGAAGGTTTGATGATCTTTGAATGTACTATTAATGACACTTTGCTGCTTGTGTACTACATTTTTTAAACTGTATTTATTCATGTTTTAGAAACAAATGGTAAAAAAAATGTGGTCAGGAAGATGTACAGTAACACCACGAGAGGTATTAACTATAACTTGTAACTGTATGTGAATTATAGACCACAATTAACATGCTGGTAAACTTTGTATTATTATTATATAATTAGTGCTTCTGACCTAGAACCTATAAAACCAGATACCCCCAATACAAAAAAAAAATGAAATTGGTGGATAGCCAATAAACACCGGAAAACACTGAGAATACTGTGGAAATTGTTAATCTATTCACATTGACCCTTTTCCCATTAAAAAAAATAAAACCTATTACAAAAATAATAATAAATAAATTTCCCAGTGCTGCTGGGCAATGTCCCATCTTCCTGACTTGTATCTATCATAAATTCGATCTGAATATTTTAAACCCGCCCCAACTACTGAGTGACAGCACATTCTTACATTTCTATTGGAGACTACACTTGAGAGATTCAAAACAAAATTACAATCAGGATGGAGGCTTGTTAGTGTGATGTAAAGCACAGTTAAGATACGGAAGATTTAAAACAGAATTGTGGCAAAATGTACAAAAATGCCTACACACAAAAACCCCAGAAGAAAGTACCTGTGGCCAGAGGGATTTCATTGTGGAAGACAGCAAAGGAAAGAAGGTACAACTTAAGTGTGCAAGTACTGTCGAGTTACTACTATACATATTTTGACAGAAAAAAACCCCCAAAAAAACGCTCAAGCATTTTGGAAAGTAACCGAAAACACTAATATCAAAAACAAAAGACTTGAAAAAAAAGATTTACATAAAATTTAAAAATAGCTAAAAATAAGCATCGAAAAATAGAATTAATAAAACCTGAAAAACAGAAGCCTTACATATAATTAAGTATAATAATGAATCTCAAGTAATTCCATTAAGTAGCCAATAAAATATTGTATATTGGTACTGGAGTTTGTACATTTTCACTCAATATACAATAAATGAAAAAGGCATATTGTATAAAACACCAACAAGTAGTCATTACAGTATATGGAGAAAGTGTTTGTGTGTGATGCATTTGGGGGTGGAAACTAAATTGAAATGCAGTGATACAGTTATGGTTTGCAATTAAATATGTTATACAAGGTGTGTGAGTTACTAGCTAGGATTGATGATTTAAAACTGTTCAATTATCTTCAGGTCTAACATGGATGGAGGTTCTGCAGCTCTGTCCTGCCACTGCATCACAAAACTGACCCGCAGACCCAGGTAAGAGTGGTACTACAGCCTCCTTGAAACTGTGACACTATGTCTCTTAAACAAATGGCTACACAGCCTGTCAAACTACTTGGTAATTTGGTTTTGGGAACTACAGTTCACTAATTACAATGATTAGACCTATAAAGACTATGATACTGTAGATACAATGCCATGTGTGACCAGTCTGTGTAAACAGCACTATGGTATTTTTTCTGAGAATTAATACTGTATCTGCTGCAGTGTTGAGTGGTTGCTTTGTAAAGCCACCAGCAGTTCCAATTGCATGTTGCCATGCGCTTCCTTTTCTATCAAAGTTTTGGGGAAGTGTATATGCATGTGTACATTGTTCCATACAGCACAAATTCACCAAACACTACCGATTACAGAACACATTGTTGTCTTTTATTATAGCCTTAAATGGCAATAATACTGAAAAAGTGAACTCAAAAACAGATGGTGGCAACCCACATCTTTTTTTTTTTTTTTTTTTTTTTTTTTTTTAAAGAGTACATCAACTCCTGCTTTTATTGTGGCATGAATAACATCAACAAAAAATGAAATATACAACTTATATTACACTATGTGTTATGAACAAAATATAAATCTATAACTCTATGTTATATTTACATATTTTATCTTTATTTTAAATTTCAAGTTGAGATGG
Organism: Polyodon spathula; assembly: GCF_017654505.1. Classification (NCBI taxonomy): domain Eukaryota; kingdom Metazoa; phylum Chordata; class Actinopteri; order Acipenseriformes; family Polyodontidae; genus Polyodon; species Polyodon spathula. The sequence continues at coordinate 28,049,904 of NC_054541.1, read as the reverse complement.
TAAGTATTTTTATTATTTTACTTTGTTTAAGCTCCACTCATGTTTTTTTTTTTTTTTTTTTGATTGTCACTTCTTTTCTTTTTATTTTTTTGTAATGAAACAACATGCCAGAGATGGTGGCAAGTGAGTTGTCTAATAATTGTTTAGAGTCACTGCTGGCTAATAAGCAGGGGTGTAGCCGTTAATCAGACCTGTATCTTGCAGAGTGGTAATGAAGCTAATAACCAGATACACAATAAGATGCCAGATCAGCAGGTAGCAGATATTGCATATCTTTTAACTTCAATAAATTTTGTATAGCAGCCCTACTTTGTTGATTTTGGTCCACCCTGCTTTGAATTTTACACTGCCACATAAGCAAGTCTGAGAAGGTGCTAATGATGGAGATCACATCATGACATGTTGATGCCCCTGCTAGAAGAGTTAAACTGATAGTTGTGCAAGACCCAAGAAAACCCTCCAATATCGTTTCTTGTCTGACTTGAAGTTTACTGATTGGCAGGTCACCACACGCTGGAGCTAAAACAAAGTAGTCTTGCTAGGTCTAGAGTTACATAAATAAAACATATCACCTTTCATAGCAGGGTAAACCCAGTGGAACCTCATTAGCATCAACTGAAAGAAACCAACCAAATTAGATTAGCCTGTTAATGCTATCGCATTAGTTTTATTGTAAAAAAGAATAAAAGAATATGCTTTTTGTAGAGGATGCTCAATGCATCAAACATATATTAAGAAAACTCTGCAGTAACGGAAGTTGTATATAATTGGACGTCATTAATATATATACTATATATAATATAATATATATATATATATATGCTCTAGATATATATTAAACACATATAATATGTGTATATTTAATATAAAGGAAATTATATGTTAACATGGGTGGTGTTCTATATAATATAATATATATATATTAATGCACAATAAAAGACCCTTTAATATACAGTACACAAGGGTTATATTGAAGGGGCTGCAATAGAAGAAAACGTTTGCAGACTTCTGAGCATATGTTATTTTTACATACAAGATTGCAGTGCACTTTCATAGAGTTTCAAGAGTTCACAGTAGCCATGGGTTTTTACTAATGGAGTTCCACTGTGTTTCATGTAATATCCCAGCAAATGTGAGCGGGGCACTCAGAAGAGTCAAAAATAATGATTTGTTCACAAAAATGGGGAACAATATATTTTTGTTTAAAAAAAAAAAAAAAAGTGTTGTTTTTTTCACATTGTACATAAATTGATACAAAACACTTTTTTAAAAAACGTGTCCACAGAGTGCTTTAAGAAATGAATTTAACATGACCGTAGTTAACAATAAGATTACATTTTAATTTTGGCACGCATATTCTTACAGCAGAATTTAAAAGTACAAATAACAAAAAAAAAACTACTAATGATAACACTTCATAATGCAATCTGTATTATGTATTTGCCACTTTGTTGTTTGTTTGGTTATTTGCCACTTTTTAAAAGCCACTATATGGATAGCGGAGCCAAAATTGGAATTGAATCTTGGGGAAAGTTAATGAAAATGAATGATGAGAGAAAAAGTTATTTTTCTCCTTTGCAACAGCAGTTCATTTAACTTACTCCTTCTGAGAAAATAATAATAATAATAATATGACATCAATAGGACCAAAACAATACATAAAAAAGGAAACTACATTTAGATCTAAACAACAGGCTTAAATATCTACCAGCTACAAGTAATGCTGCATTGCTGAGCGGATTCATAAGATAATAAAAACCCAAAAAAAGATGGAGAAATAAATTATACATAACTTACTAACTTAAGAACAGCTGACCATTATTATAATTATTATTATTAATAATATTATTACACTAGAGGCAGTTCATTTGAAAAAATACAGTCTTCAAATACAAACAAAACACTGACATGCAGAATATGATCAGCTACTCCAAGCTTTGATAGCAGAGTGAGTTCACCGAAAAAAGAATTTCATCAAAACCAATGGGAATGAAAATTCAACTAAAGTAAACCAAAATGCATGCTTACTCCAATACTTGTGCTATTGAAGTTTTGTCACTCATTGTATGTCCAGCTGCTAATCTATGAGGATGTGACCTAGACTGACTTTACTTTTTATTTGACTTCTTCATTTTATCTTCCAGAACAATGGTGCTTCATATTTACGAGACATTAAGTGCCAATATGGAATGCATGATTTGTGTTTTTCCATATAGATTGCCTTTATTATTTGGCTACCAGAATGTATTAGGCTGTTGGGACTCCTCTTTTAAACCAGAGACATATAGAAGACACATATACTTTATATATTTATAAGCTTTCTAAAAATTGATATTTTTTCCTCCAAAGTACGAAATAAACACTTAGAGGAAAAGAAAGCATATAATTACCCTCAGGCATTATTTCATGGCTTGGTGTTTCCAAAACCTGTGCTGGACAGCCATGATCTGACTAGCTTTTGGGTAGACCCCTATATTACCCCAATAATCAGAAGGCACCATTCCTGCATGCCACATATTTGCTCTATTAACCTGGGCACTAATTTCAGGGAACATTTATTGTTTATTTAGCTGTCTGCTTGGTTTGGCATGCTAGGTAATGATTAAAACAGAGAGGCAGTTTTTTTTTTTTTTTTTTGTTAGCGTGGTTGGGGGTTACTTTCGTCGGAACCAATATCCGTTCCCACCAAACACCCCCCCACGTACTAATACATCAGTGGATGGGAGTATGTCCCCCTGTCCATACCATGTGTCCACACCCCTGTCTTAACCAAAGACAAATGTTTAACATAGTGCACCCTTAAGGGGTAGCCATATTTGACAGGTTTCCAGCATCAAATACTTTTATATTTAGTAACTACGATTAATGATATGAATCATTTGATATGAACTCCATTTCATGTTGTAGATCCTTAGGCTTTAAAAGGAAAGATCCATAATCTCTGCAGCAGAGCGGAGGCACAGCTTCATCATATTGTGAGTACCACGGCTTAAGTCCTTCCACAAGAAGTGCAACTGTTACAGCGTTAAATTTCAACGCAAAATAAAACACTTCAGATGATATGCACGAATGAGCATTGGAACAGGTGAAGTTTCATCCCCAGCGCCGACTTGCTAATAATGGTCCAACACATTATTAGTACCATAACACCCAGAGAAATCGACGTAATTTTAAAAAGAAAATGTATTTCTCTTGTTTCAGAAGTCTCTCTCTTCACCTGAGAACTGCACCTACAGTTTCTTTAAAGACAATAAAACAACAGCAAGAACAAAACAAAAAAATTCACAAAGTTGCTGGTACTCCAGGATCATATGGGATTGTCTAAAACACAACACTGTTCTAACTTAAAACATAGAGGATTAAAAAGGTTACCTATCTTCAATACTTAGTACAAATTTGGCACTTCCTATAAAATGTGGTTTCGGTGTGCAATGAATGGAGGGAAAGTTCTCAGAAATAAAGGATGCGACGACAGTTCATTGGAGATCAAGAAAATAAATTCCTCGTGAGGCGTTTTAAAATCTTTCTGTCAGGTGTATTTTACAAAAAAAAAAAAAAAAAAAAAAAACTGCACAAAAACATCAAAACACATTCACAAGCCACTTGTTGGCACTGTGTACCTGAGTGAGGATATTATAGAACGTCGTAGGACAAACAGCTGTTTTAAAAGTTTTTCAATAGACACGTCAAAGGGTAAGACTTCAGTGCTTGGGTATAGCAGCTGAATTACTGGCATCCTATTTTCTGTTTCTTTATTTTTTGACCCATAGTACATAAACTGCTTTTTCTTTTTTTCCTTTAGCCTGCTTTGCAGACAGGTATTGAATTCAGCAGAAGTCCTGACTAGTTTAAGACTTTTTTTCTTGTTTAAGTAACAGTCAGTGTATGACAAAGTTATTGTGCTTGGCCGCTGGTCACCAGAAAGATCAGAAGGGGGACTGTTATCCTTTCAGTGTCGGGGTGGGTGAGGAGAGGTGGAGGTTGTGTTGGTGGTGGTAGCGGTGGAGCTGAAAAAGTCCTGGACCGCGAACCCCCCTCATCAGTCAGCTTGTGCAGCGATGTGGTTTTCACTGTCGCTGCCGTAATCTGCGTCTTCGTCCTCGTACTCAAAGTCATCATACACATTGCCGTTGCTGTCATCCATGTGTATCTCCTCCTTGACCTGGGTCTCCTCTGTCTTCATGCTGTGCAGGTAAGTGCTCTGGATGACGGGAATGCTGGGCTCCGGGCTGCTCGACATGCTGGAGTGCTCTGAGGGGATCTGGGGGGAGGGCATCCCTGCCATTGCAATTGCTCCGGGGTACACAACTCCTGATGAGCTGATGGGAATCTGACCTTGTTGCCTGTTGGTGTGAACAAAAATGCTAATGAATATGATGCATTATGGTGAATGGATATTAGGGCTGAAGTCCCCTCCCTGTTAACGTGCTACTGTACCTTTTGTATAATAAGGGGCTTTCAGTTTAGTGCTATTTTTTTTTCAATCTTATTTTTATTTTGTTCATTAAAATACTAAGTTCAATATATACCAAAATGTCTACCATGCATCTTAATACTTTTAATGGCAGCAATAATTAGGGTGAGCTGATATTCCTTCAATATTTTACAGTACGAGGTTCTTCAGAGCATGTGATATATTCTCTATGTATACCTTTCTATCTATCTACAGGTATTAAGATGTTGTTCATACCCAACAGTAAAGTACTGCCTCATCTCCTGGCGCCGATTGCGCATGATGGTTTTGTATTCCCCAATCCTTAGCTTCTTGCCATCCACCAGGCAGGTGCGCTTGGGCCTGGGCTTGTACTTGTAGTCGGGGTACTTCTCCAGATGTTGTTTGCTAAGCCTGGCCTGTTCCTCATAGTAAGGCTGCTTTTCTAAGTTTGTCATGGATTTCCAGCGAGACCCTGGAAATAAATAAATAAATAAATAAAGATATAGTCAGACATTATGGTAAACACCCTTATGAAAGTTTTCTATGTGAATAGACCCTGGAGTTATCTTAGCTCTTTACTGAGAGCATGGGGGTGGTTATGTGGTCATGTGGCCTTTTTGCACGGTTCTCAAGATACATTTACCTCCTTATTGGCCCCCACTCCAGTAACAGGTAGTTTTCAAATACTCATTCCAGAAACTTCTCAGAGTATCAAAATGCATAGAATAATAAGGGGTGCTTTTCATCTTAGATGCAGTAAAATGTACCTTGTCTTTTTTATATGTGTTCTTTGTTTTTCTTTTAAATTGGGAACTGTTGTGTCACTGACAGTACATTTGTTTTAATACTATGGTTGACAAATACAACATCTGATTTTTCTCCACAGTGAACATTGCCCTGAGGTTTCTTATGACCCAGTGCATTTGTTAACTCTCCCTTCATTAAACACAATGAGTTTTCAACAGGCAAGGCAGGACTGCCCTGCACCGCATCCCGTTCTGCTACTTGTGCTATCTGCAATGAATTTACACTCATTCCAACTACTGTATATTTAACCAGAAAAAGATGTCGCTGCTGCCCTCAAAATTGTAATAGGAAATTCCCTATGTTAACAATTCAGTGTAGTGGCTTATTAAAACCAGATTTCAGTGTATTATAAAATGCTTAGAAGCTCTTTAAAACGTCAAAAGGAATCCCAGGGGTCTGCATAAAATGCCAGACTAACTCAAGTGCTTGTTTAATGCATAATTAATAAGTATCATATTGTTGGAGCCTGTTCTCCATAACAATTCATTAACTGTTAGCTACACAATGTAATCTTGCTTACAGGAATATAGTAATCTGACCTTTTTTTTTTTCGCAGGTGCTGCCATTTATTTTTTATACAAACTTGATTAATACAGATAAGAAATTGGCAAAGAGTGTTGTCAGCAGCATAAAGTAACAACCAATGGCCGTAACTAAGTTGCTCCAGTTGCTTCAAGAAAGCTGAAAACAAATTTCCATCAGTTTAAATGTGACTACATGTGCATTTCCTCATTTGTTCAGTTGAACAAAACCCTTTTTAAAAGATCTTGCGGGAAAGAACATACAAAGTGCCAATCAAGTTTCTCTGGTCTACACTGAAAACCATGTTTAGGGTTGCCTTACCCAGAATTTTGCTGATATTAGAGTTGTGCATGTCAGGGAAGGCCTGTAGAATTTTTCTCCTCTCATCTTTTGCCCAAACCATGAAGGCATTCATGGGCCGTTTGATATGAGGCTCGCTGCTTCCCCTGCCTCTGGCTTCTCGGAACATCCTTGAATCGGACACACTAGGGCTTCCTAGGTAAAAGCAAAAAAAAGTATGTTAAGATTTTTTCCTAAATGTACAAACATTTCCACTAGAGCATTTTTTGTTCTAGTGTGAATTATACACTTGTATAATACAAGTATTATACAACAGCATTTGTAAAAAAAAATAAAAAAAAAATAAAAAAAAAAAACGCTCATATTCTAAAAGAATATAATCTGTATAACTATATTGTAATACATTTGTTTTAAGTAGTAATTGATCTGTAGTGACAGATTTAACACTATTGCATCAGTCAGTCGGTCTCTTACTGGATCCATACAGTGCTTTGTAATTCACTTACAGAACCAAGCCTTTATTAGTGACCTTTTGTTTTGTACATTCCTCAATGATTTTTTTTCTATTTCTGCAACACCTGCATTTTTCATTTGGAACAGTATTAAATATTAATTTTAAAACGAACAGAATTTTTTTTGTGGGAAAAAGGTTTTTTTTTTTTTAAATCAGTCATCGCCAATGTTTTTTACCCCGGTTTTCGCCCCAATTTGGAATGCCCAATTATTATTTTTTTTTTATCCTGGTTCACCGCTGCAACCCCCTGGTGACTCGGGAAATGGAGGCTGGAGCGTGCGTCCTCTGAAATGTGCTCCTGCCAATCCATCATTTTTCTCACTGCGGATTGACAGCGAAGCCACCAGACCTATAGTGGTGGAGGACAACACAGATCTGAATGGCCCCACTGCAAACCTGCAGGCGCCCTATCAGCCACAGGGGTTGCTAGTGTGCGGTGATCCGTGTATTCCCTCGGCCAATTGTGCGCTGCCCCCTGTGTCACGGTTTGCAATGACATAGCCTGGATTCAAACCTGTGAACCCAGGCTATAGAACGCATCCAGCACTCCACGCAGAGTGCCTTTACAGGATGCGCCACTGATATTATTTATTATTCAGATTATATTTAAAGTAGGGGATTTTAAAATATATTAAACAAATAGTTTACAATGCCAAAAATTTATTCAGTTACTGTGACAATAATATGCATGTGTTTTTTTTTCTCTTGAGTAACTGCATTGCCACACTTCCACATCTTCCTAAACATTTTGATTTAAACGACACTTAAAATACAATAAAGCTTTCAGCTTCATAGATCCTGTCTAATATACTTTGAGAGAGAGAGAACAACTTTACAAACGCTACTTTTAACTGGGGGTCAGCCATTTTGTTCTGACCTTCACATTAAATAAGTGTGTTTCTGAAACGATCTGCCAATTTTAAATATACAGAGGACTACTGAACTTGTTTATAAACCTCAGTTGTTGAAGTCAGAAACAATGAAACATGTTGCATACTGCCTTGGCAATGGCACCTGAGTTAGAAGGCAATGGGAACAATTCCCAGTCAGGCTAGACTCAGCCTGGGCATATGTCATGGTGAACCCTCTGGTGAAGGCAGGCTGCCTGTTCCAAATGGATATTTTGTATCTAAATCCTGCTTGGTTAGAAAACAATACTGTCTATGGGAAACACAGTTGGCTACATGGTACCACAGCCTCTGCTGGAGTGGAGATTGGATGGTATCAGTGGTATAAGCCCTCTGAAACACAGCTTGTTCTGAGCTGCAGAAAACAGATGAGCCACAATGCTTCTGAATACCATGGGAAATAGACAGTGTTCATGCAGTTTAAATCTTATTTTCTATATTTGGTGAAAGTGTCTGTGGGCGAATGGACAGCTACTCCGGTTTGTCTGTTCAATTTGTAAAATAACACCCTTACTAACCATCTGAGTCTCCGCTCATATTAAACTCCATCATGGCATGGTTGAACTTCCCATCTTCAGTCTGTTTTACTGCAAGCTGCTGTGTCAGACTTTCCAAAGCGGCTTTCTCCTAGAACAAAATACATAACATCACTCAAACCAGTTCAATAATAGTTTTCAACGTGTAACAGTCTTTTAGATTTTGTAATGAATCAACATTTGTGTATCAAATAGTAATCTTACAGATTTCAAAACTGCATTACAGCTCTGAAATCTGATTAATACTGTAGGTCCACCCTGTGCTGGGGGGGGGGGGGGGGGGGGGGGGGGGGGGGGGGGGGGGGGGGGGTGGGGGGCCTTTTTATCCCCTGTGATTCTTTTAAATGCCCACTAGGGCACACTCTGTATACTGCCCTACTGCTTCTGGGTAAATCTGGTACAAGGCTAGACTCTCAAACAATGGCAAGTGGTGCTAATTGATGGACCAGAAGATGACACCTGAGACTTCTACGTAGTCCTTAACGGCTGCTTTTATGAAATGTACTCAATAAAACATCACAAAGAGATTACACAGCATCAATAGATAAATTACAATGTGACAGTCTCTAGGCATAAGCAGTACTGGATTTTTATCACATTGTGTGATGCCGAAAAATAATTCAAGGCACATTCTTTTTATTGAAAAGGGAACAATAATATGATTTCCAGTACCAGCAGTATCAACCTTGCTTGTTTTTATCCTTAGTTTGCCATAGACACACAACAGCACTGGCCCACATCTCACTTCACATACAAGACAGAAAGGGTAATGAAACAATTTGATTAGAACAATAACACTGAAATTGTGTAAACTCTCTGAGGATATCTCTGTGCTGCGAATGTCAAAACAGTCAGCTGGGCTTTTGTTGTGTATCACTATGACTCAAATGAACCTTCAATCACAGAGGGGGATGTGTCTGACTATAATTATACTGAGCAGAAGAAAGCAGAGGTTAACTTGCATTGCGGGATGGGGGGTGATGCAGGATACAGGTTATCAAAGAACACTTATCAATAAAAAAAACAAAAAAAACAGAATATGTATTTCTTCATATTAACGGTAATGTTGTAATCTTTTAAAAAGGAATAATCACGGAATGTAACAGTCATGGATGAAAGTTGTCAGCTAGTTGTGTATCATGAACTTTTGCATGTAACAATAAAACAAGCCTTTTTGAGCAGAATGATTAAAAATCATTCAGCCGTGTTTCATAACAAAATGTAAAGTATGTTCAAAGCTCTTGCTCTATATGAACGCAATACAGATGCTTATAAACTAGACTATTTGATCAAATTAACATATAGTACAATCATTTGAGTGCTGGAGTGTACTCTACATTCTGTTTATAAAAGCATTTCCATGAAAATGATTATCCTGTTACTCTAATTGATACAATACAGATATTAGTATTCTACTGCGGGTGTCTGCAGTGCATGAACAGTTAAATCTGCTGGTCTCATCCATCAGGCAAGCCAGCAAGGCATCAATATGAATGATGGATGTGAAATTATTACGGGGCTGCCACCAAACGCACTCTCTGCCATTTATAACTAACACTGGAACTGACACGCTTTTTTATTAGGCATCCACATTAAGTCAACATTGGTCACTGTCATCTTGCGTTCAGCGCTCTGTTAAGACGGAGAGGGGATAGGTAGTAACAGGGACTTAACACTCTGTAAGGTTGGAATGACAAAGCAGTCCCCTGTTCACAACACTGGAATAACTACTGTTACAAATGGCTCTTTAGTCAAACCACAAAATGCAAATGCATGTCAAAGACCCTGCAGCTGAAAAAAGGGGAAGCACCTGGTGAACTGAAATAGAAAAAGATTGCACTAAAAGGCTGATTGTTGCATTATATATATATATATATATATATATATATATATATATATATATATATATATATATATATATATATATATATATATATATATATATGAACAGCTTTAATAATACTTTAATAATACAGATTTACAGACTCTGTGAAAAAAACACAGATGGCCTCAGAAGAAATATGCTGGTAAGGTTTGGTATACTCACTGTTGTAAATAAGGAAGCTTGTTGAGAACGGCAATAGGGAAAGTATTTAAAATACAATCATATGAATTTCAAATAATTACCTTGGATCGCTCAAGCAACTATGGATATAGTATTCAAGTCAAGATGAATTTTCAACCCATAGTGACTTAAACTCATTGCAAGTTAATCAGTGTTTGTGGCCACAAGTTATGGTGGCCTCTACCCTATTCCAACTACACACCACCATCAGAATGTAAGCTAATTTGTAGCTTTATCACTCATCTCATGGTGAAGCCAAAGATTAGAAGGGCATTGTGGCTGAATTACTCACACTCCTTAAGCAAGGCTCCTCTTGGGAAGAGGAGGCAAAATCAGTAGAGCAGTGCTTTGGTGCAACTTACCCTGAGTGCCCCCAGGCTTGGAGATTTGGGATCTACGTCTATAGAAAGATGTGAGGCATGCCGTGAGGAAGCATGTGTTAGGTACAAATGCAGGTCAGCAGTTACAGCACTGGGCTGTAGTGTAGGCACCCACTGTATGCACACCCATAGACAAACCTGGTAGTCCATGGAAATGTAGTACTACTCTGGCCACAGTTACTCATTCAGTATATTGAATATAACTGTGGTGTGGCATTTATATATTCACCAACATTGTTGTAGCATCAACATACAACCATTTGTCATCTTCAAAGGCCAGCCGCTCACTTTCTCACTGACGAGGGTGACCCATCTGTCTGGCTTATCGGAGATTTTTCATCTCTCTGCATTGCTTAGGTGATTTCAGATCCCGGAACAGCCAGCTCTGCTGGCATGCAAATTCATGAACTCTGGAAGCTCCGGAGACCAAAACTCCGGAGATCAATACATTATATCATACAATGCCTGCTCGTTTCAAAACCGTTTTGACCTTAATTTGAAACTCCAAGTATGGGAGGGTTCACTTAAAGTGAGATTTACACACCTAGTTTATATTTATTGCACTAAATAAAAGGCAGATTTACAGCACATTTACATGGCAAATGCAAGTGTCTCGTTAATCTTCATTTCTTTTTTTAATATATGTTCAGCTTTCCAACCCCAGTGTTGCATGTCCAACTTAATTATACAATTAGAATACATCACACAATTACAGCACCTTTAAAATACACTTAAAACTGTCCCCACCATTAGAATATGACCTTCTGTGAATTGCGAAGCTATAATGAAATGTTTTATCCTGTGTGATGCTAATAAATTGTTATTCTGAGTTCATTCACAGAATGTAAATAAACCTGCTAAGGGAATATAATTTAACTGATAATTTTTTTACATTTTTTTGCTGTTATTATTATTATTATTATTTTTTTTTTTCTTATTTCATTGTGGCACATTTTCTATGATCCAAACATAATATCAGCAAATACACAGCCACAGCCTTAATGGACAAATGCTTCAATAATCTTATACACTATGAAGCAATATATTTTACTGAAGTTTCCTGTAATTTTGAAGCCTTACTGCAGGCCTGGGGCAATCCTGTGACTCTTCCCCAGTCAGTATGGCAGGATTGCAAGAGATCATTGGCTTCTCTCTTTGCTCCACCCTTAAACTGTTGGAACTACTCTGCTCTGCAACTGGCCGCCTTCTAGCATAGGCATGACACCTACAAGGCTAAACAACCCCACCACCAGTATTAAAGCATCTCCTTTGTGACCAGAAAACATGTAACTGGGATATGAACAGTGATTTGGAATCACTTTTTAAAATCCTGCCCTATCTTTATTGTTAAATTCCAAAAATAAAGCTAGATCTACAGTGCCAAGCAACCTGAAAATCGTTAGTCTGACTTGTTTATACAGACTACTCAGTTTGAATTGCAAGCAGAATTTGCCAACAGGTTTGGCAGTGGTTTCTAGAGTAAAAAAAAAAAAAAGGTGCTTTTGTGGGTTTGTACCAAATTGCTGCACTAATTGGGTTTGACAGTAAATCATAACTATAGAGGGCCTCTAATACTGGAAACAGAAGCAGAAAAGAAATAAACAATAAAAAAGAAGGACAAAAGTGAATGCAGATGTTAAAATCCCTTAGAACTGGTTACAAATAGTAGTTTCATGGGAGTGATGAATCTATAAAATAATATCAGTAGGCTATTCACTCTGGTGACCATGAACTCAAAACCACCAGGTTGACTGAGTGGGTTACATGCTTGTCCATTCTTGGGTGTCAAAGCTAAGCTTAAAGTAGATTTCAAGCTAGAGGAAACAGATGGGAGCTGACTGAAGAAGCAGCACTCAACAAAAGGTAAGCACCACAGTGCAGGTGGTCTTATTTTTAAGACTCCTATTAGTAACTTTGTCTACACTCAAGTCTACATTTTTAAACAGCAGTTAAGTACCCCATGATTGTGTGTACTACTGTAAGTTCCTCATCACTGGAGGTGGTTCTTCCTCACTTAAAGCAACTATTGTTTGTTTTTTTCTTGTTTTTTTTTAAAAAGAAACCAATATGTTAAGGCTGTATTTTTGCATCCAGGAGCAAAAAAACCCCACATCCTCTCAATTCTGTATCATCAGTAGCGACAAGCCCGATTATTGCCCTTCCCGCACCCTATTACATGAAATGTGTATTTTTTAATAAATCTAGGCTGCCATGATACCAGTTTAGGGCTTCACTAGAGGCATTGTACAACCTTGTCATGCTTCGACTGATTAAGGGTCAATGAACTGGAATCTGCTTTGATTCTTTAGCATCTTCAAAGCTTATAACCCCTGCCCCCCTTTAAAAAAAGCAGTGTCTAAAGTCAGCCTAAAATCATGTGTTAGAAAAACAGCTGATCTGCATTAAAGAAGATTAAGTTGCATTTCAGGGGCTGAGAGCTTGGATTATTTTAATGTACCTCCATCTGAATACAAGCAGTCAGGACAATTACTGTCATTAGACTTGAATGACTGATTTGTAACCACAGCTCAAGAGAGTGTAGGGCTGGGTCCTTCATGAAAATGAATTTCCATGCCATCAAAGACATTTTAATGGGCTTCCCTATCAAACCACAAGGCCTGCCTTGCAAATACATAAAACTCTGAATGAAGGCTTCCTGTCCAAAAGGATTTGGCTGGTTGTCGGTTCATAATTCACAGCTCAGCTTCACACAGGAGGTAACGAAAGAAAGAAAAGGGTAAAAAAATACAACAGGCATGTCCTTTGATTTGGGGGGTTTGCATCAGTACAGATGCTTTCTAAGCTTCTCCAAACTGCTGTATCCAACAGTTGACTTCAATGTGCTTAACAAATAACTGCAATTTAGCTGAGCTTCCGAGGAACAGTTTGAGTCACTTTGAATTAGCATCAGGCAGTGTTAAAAGTCGTTTTTGCTGGGGAGCGAGGAAAATACATTTCTGCTCAGAGCGTTCCTTGAAGAAAGCTTAAATATTTGAATGGATTTTTTTCATATATTACCTTTTGTTCTTTTAAGTCGCTTATTTTGATCTTCAAGACTCCAAAACATGCCTTAAAGATACCCCTATTATTTTTAAAACCAGCTGTAGAAATATCTGATAATAACTGTCTTATGTTCCCATGTAAAAAAAAAATGTAAAAAAAAAAAAAAAAAAAAAAATACAATGGGGTGGATAAATTATAGAGCCGAGTTAAAAAAAAAAAAAAAAAAAAGCTTGTTCTTAGCCTTATAAATGATAATTAGAATATATCAAACAACACTTTCTTAAGAAATCAATTTGCTATATCTCTTGTGTAATATGTAAATAAAAATATTTACAAAACCACACAGTGGTAGGAAACTACTGACCTTTTCTGTTCTGCCATTGTTTAGCCCCAGACTGTTGACTACAGCCACCTTTGCATCCAGCACCTGTTGCTCTCTCCTGAGCTGCTCTTTCATTTGCCTGGCTTCCTGAAAAGCCTTGTTGACTGCATCATGGTCATTCAAGTAACCACCAGAGGTGATAGAGGAAAGAAGATCTGGGGAAAAATAGCCGAAGGGGCAACTTGTTAGTATAGATGGCCGTTTTTTATCAACCATGTGCCGACACCAGGGCCACACAATAATATTCCATTCTGGAAAGGACACTTGTACTAAGATTTTTGCCAGACTGCTCCAGCACCAAATGAGGAAGGTTTATGAGAGCCGACCCATAGGACTAAAGGACTTATTTATTATTTATTTAGTAGTTGCAAATTGATTTTACCCCCAATTTGAAAAAGCCAATTTGGCTCAGCTCACCACTACCACCCCCTTGGGAGTGGTGAATACGAACACATGCTGTCCTCCAAAACATGTGCTGTCTACCAACTGCTTCTTTTCACTCCGCAGGCCTGCCATGCAGCCAACCCAGAGCTACAGCATTGGAGGACAATGCAGCTCTGGGCAGCTTACAGGCCCACAGGCGCCCAGCCAGTCTACAGGGATCGCTGGTGCACAGTGAGTTGAGGACACCCTGGCCAATTTAAGCCCTCCAACCCCAGGTGACGCTTGGCCAATTGTGCGCCACCCCCTGGGAACTGCTGTCCACGGTTGGCAATGGAATAGCCTGGATTTGAACTGGTGACCTCCAGGCTCTAGGACGTATCCTGCACACTACGTGGAGCGCCTTTACCGGATGTGCCACAAATACAAAGAGTATTGTATTTTTATATATAGTGCATACTGTATGTATTTAGTATGTACCAAGTAAAAACAACAGAATACAGTTTAATTAAAAGTCAATGCACAATGCAATGTACATACAAACTTCTGTCCACTTTCAAAGTGGCTTTGGGACACACTTAGTCTTTTTTATTTTAATAACAAAGTAAATTCTTTGAAAAGCAATGCAATGAATAGTATTCTGCTGTGCTTTATGGAGATTACACTTATTACATCCAGGGCCTGCTAATTTACCATTAAACATCTGCCAAATGGATATCAAAAAAACATCCACTACATCTGGCATCGTAGTTACTATCTGGGGATAAATCTATCGCAGCCTGTGTGAAGTTTATGGCTCTTAATCTGTTGTAATCTACTGGTAAATGTCATCTCAAGCCAGATTAAGTTTTCAGATTAGTAATGACATAAGCGTACACGCTTAAAAAGTCATAATGAACAAATCTAAAGAGCTGACATTTTTTATTTTACAATTTTTTATTGTATTTTATTGTAACTGCATTTCAGCCACTGCAATATTAGAGAGTATATTTCACAGGCCACAGTTCACTAAAGTTGCACCATAGATGGGGACTATAAAACAGAGCAGAACCTGGTGAACAGCACAATATGAACTTAGTTGTTTTTTAATTGTAATCCAAATTATTAAAGTTACAGGATTTAAGGGCACAGACAGTCAGACAGGCAGTGCTGCACCTTCCAGCAGCAAAATAACTTATTTTAGGAAGCCTAGGACACACATGAGCGGCGCGGCACCGTTAGCGGGTAGCAGCAAAATGCCACACATATCGCTCACCATTTAATTTAAATTAGAGTGAACACACATTGACGAAAAAAAGACATTGTGGAAAAGTGTCGCAGCGGCAGAGTTTTAGAACGGCAAAATATCGCTCGGTGAGCGATATTTTGCTGCTCAAACATTTTCCCGCAGCAGCAAAACTGGGTCTAGCCAATCAGGTCCTTTGTGTGGGATACGTCATGAACTCAAATATCCATCAACACAGAAGAGCCACTGATAGCTGATGTTTCTCAGCATCCCGAGCTATTTGATTATAAAAATAAGAATTTCAAGGACTTTGGTTATGGGTCTATTGAATGATCTAAAACAAATACTAACCACTTACACCCTGCATTAATCCAGCTACTTGACATCCTGTATCATTTGACAGATGTGCACATCAAGTAATTAAAGTTAACTGATTACTGTGTATACAATTGCAAAGAATGTGATTCCTTTTTTCCTTCATAATAGCAGCTCCTATACAGTGTATAACTACAGATATAGTACCATAGTCCAGTCTTGTTAAGTTTGGTGCTGTATACATATATAATAGACGTTTCTTTGTAGATAAAGGTGTTCACATTGTATCCCAAAATAAATATCATATTTTACATACATATCCTTAGGTAAATAAAAGGCAAATATTTCTGAGTGGTGTTCAGATATGGAAACTTAGAATGTTAAATTCTGATAAATTTCTGGAGATGGACGTGGTGGTTCAAGCAGTAAAAGTTCAAGAATGATATACATTTTTTTGGGCTGTTGTACTGTGCTGGGAAGTGGTGGGCGTTTTTTTTTTTTTTTTTTTTTTTATCGCAGCTTCACAATGTTGATGTGTGTCCACCAAGCAAAGTGGTATTGCCGTGCACTGCCCTGCTTTGCTCCCTGCAAGCAGTGCCGCACCGCTCATGTGTGTCCTAGGCTTTAATCTGACCCAATATATATATTGGCGAACAGATGGAAAGATTGAGAGACACAAGGCAGATGCTAATTGAAAACAAAATGAACTGCTTGCCTCAACATGTTCCACTGTATTCCAACAAACTTTACACCCTAATCCATTTTGTAGAACAAAAAACATCTGGGCCGTAGATCCACTAATCTGCCAAACGTACTATTAAATCCTATGACTTGTTGATAAACACTGATATAAAAGAAAGGAAGTCTAAAATGGCTAACTGCTGTGTTAGGAGGGGGGTGGTGTTAATGCTTGCTTTTTGTGTACAACATGAAAGTACAGTACTTTTAAGAGCCTTGTCTAATCTCATCAGATGACACATCCTGCTTGTAAGGCAAGGCCTTTGTTTTCATTTTGGCCTCTAAATTGCCAAAAGATTTTAAGAGAACTTCCTCTCTGTTAAAAAAAGAGAAAGCTTGGCATGTGTCTTAATTTATGGATGAGAGTCCCTGTCTTTCAGTGTATCATTACAGAATAGGAAGAGAATAGACCTTAACGACTTCCGAAATTCAATCAGTGGCCTTCACTCCAACTGTATCTTTCACTCCCTAATGCTCAGCTGTTTAACATCAATACAAGATTTTAACAAACATATGAACAAACAAGATGCGTCTTGTACGAAAAATGTAAACTGAACCGATCAGCGAACTGGTTTGCATGCCAGTTGATATACAAGATAGAAAGTTGGCAGTTTCTTTTTCCCAGAATTCCTTTTTTTGGGTTTGTGTCTAGGTTGATTCACCATCAGGTGACAGGGACAGGAAGAAATGAGGCATGCTATGGACAGACTATTTAATTTGTTATCCTTCTGTAAATTGCTGAAATTATAATTATATATATTCAGTGTAGTTTAAATATGCATAATTAGCTGCAATGTCAACATGTATTTTAAAATTAAAAAGTGTCAAGAAGACTTTTGTTTTAAATACAAATTTAGATCAGCAAAATCATCTGGTCATCATCTCCAACAGAAAACAAAACAACACCCAGCTGTTTACAGTTGCACAACAGATAGAAGCCATTACAAGCTGTTTTTGTGGGATGTTTTGTAATACCATGGAAAGTGTTAAAAGCGGCTTTGTAGATAATCAAAAGTAGTGATCATGTGTTGTTGCCTGGTGAGAGCAAAATGCGTCACTAAAACCATATAATGTGTTAAAGGAATCATAAAGTGAATAGTTTAAGCATCAATAATACAATACTCTGTCCTACTCACTAATGAGGCACATTCACTGGGTTAATCGGATCTTACATAAATGGAGAAAGTGAATTCAATCTGTCACTAACAAATAATAAAACATTTTTTGGATGCTATTAAATACAGCCACACAGTGGTTACAGACCATTCCCAACAACATGTTTTGACACTGTCCCTTCAGTCTTGTTTGCTTTATGCTCATATGAAATTGGTTCAGCAGAGATTCTTGTTGTATTAATAATAGACACAAAGCTCTTTAAAAAATTTACATCATAATGTTTATACAAAAGTTTCAAATCACCTTTGAGACATGTTTTTCACTCTCGCTCACACACACACACACACACACACACACGTAATTGTATAGCAGCATATTCAAAGGGACCTACCTATTGAGTTCATTCTGGAGGGAGGGCTGGCGAGTGAGGCTTGGAAACTGTGTTTCATGGATCCTGTGCTCATTTTCATACTGGGGACCTGTGGGGATGCAGGGGATGTCGGTGTTTTGCTCTCAGTTGTCTTGGGCTTGGATGACAGATTCAATGGCTGTGCACCCTCCTCCTAGAAAACAAACAAAATACATAATAAAAAGTGCCTTGGAGCTTTGGAAAAGTATGAGATTGTATGTGCATAATTTATATTGGTGAATGCACATGAAATATATCTGCCTAATTAATCTTTCGACTTCAACTGATTATTGTGATTTTATAAAGATTTTACTATTATCTAGATTTCAATGTTAAACTTTAGTTAACATAATTTCAGCTATACTAGAGCTGGGTGTTATTTAGATTTGTGATATGTGTTTTTTTTTTTTATTTATTATTAGATCTCATACAATCTGCACAGTGGGCTATTAGTTATTTAGTTGCCTAATAATGTAATTTTCTGTGGCATTACTAGTATTCATTCCAGTAGTCTTTACATTATTTTCTATATTTTTAAGTCTTCAAATGGATCTTTATTTAATTATATTAAAAGGTAAGAACAAATACAAATACTCCCTGAATGAATTCTACTGGATTTTTGGAATTGCAGGAAACTCCCAATACAAGTTTTTTTTTTTTTATCCATAGCTTGCTTGCTATGTTTCCAAGCAAAAGACTGATAACTTGATAATTGTAATATATGCTGAATCTATGGTGGATAGAGAGCACAAAGGCATTTCCAAATTCAAGAGGAAGAATGAATACATGTCTGCAGCCTCACATACCAGAAGATGAACAAAATGGCAGCACCTTTATAACCCACTTTGTGAAGTTATCAGGAGAGATAATAAAGGCACTGAGAGGCACAGGCAGTTGTGAAACATGTTGTATAAATTAATCACGCTTCTGATATTATCACCGTTGATGAAATAATTGCATTAAATTAAGCGGGGATGTTCACATGACAGGACGGCTGAATTAGATAATGCTCATCTGCAGCTGCAGTGCTCCCCACACACACACACACATACACACTCCCTCTCTGATTAAGGAAAACACAGTCAGTCTGCAGTGGTAGTGGGAGGAGCGCCTTTAAGTCTATGTGCCACATGCTTTCAGAAAAACATCCATCGCTTGGGTTTTTTGTTAGTCAACCTAGGCCACTCATTAAGGAAGCCACATGGAAATATGTGGGAGAGGGATACTTCCTACTGTTTGTAATTAAACTTAAAGAAATATATTAAATCCTTCATCATCCCAAAATTCTAAAGCCACAGTGTAGACACTTGAAAACACAGAGCTCTAGTTTTTTCTTAGGGCAAGTGTACTCTGCTCATTATAAGAAACCAGGGACATATCATTTATATACTGTACAGGATTTTTTTTCTTTTTTTGCATTTTAATACATTATTAAGCTCCAAATTACAAAAAGTAAATTACATATACACACCATGTCTGGAAAGACTGAATTTTGACCACAAATTGTTTTGATTTGTGTTTGAACAGTTTATGAAACCTGAATATTTATTAAGGATAATGCCTCATCGCATTGCTCTTGAAATGTCTATGAAGAAAATCCTTCAGTGGGATGTTGGCCAATCTGAATAATGCCACTGACAAGGAATTACTGTGATTGGTTAAGCTTTGCATGAAATATGTGTCACTTGGACAGTATAATTACATTTCAAGCCAAATGCCTTGAGTCTGTAAACAGCAGGTAAGAAAGTTTTCCTGTAAGACATTTATATAATTCATACATTGCTCTCTGCAACTTGTTAAAAGCTAATGAACACCTTTTGTGGTTCTAACCTTGGTAGGTTGACTTACAGAATGTTATGCATGTTAGCAACACACACTAGCTGCCAGTGAAATGCAATGGAAATGTTTTTGCTGAGCCAATGTTATATGTTATCGTGGCATTTGATGAACAAAGACATCAGCATGTGTGTCTATATCATCTAATTTTAATATTGTTTAAAAACCCAAAAGTTCTAAACATACTGCAAACAATTCCTTTTTTACTTTTATTTTAAGGCGTTAAAAATTTAATTTACTAGATTTATTCAGGAAAAGAGTTTTATACAAGTACATACAAAAGCAAACAGGAAAAAAAGGAATGGTCACGCTGCAGACTGAAAAAATGTTTCCACTGAATTCTATGCTTGTGAGTGTAGTTTTTTTATACATCAAGATGAACTCTAGCTGAAGAATATTTTTTATCCTGTGTAATTTACCAGAAACAAATTCACTGAAACTTAAGCTAAGAGAAGCAAGATCAAGACCATAACAAAAATCGATCATAATTCATAAGGTATATACATAAAAATCTGCTAACAAAAAAAGGAAATAATACAATAAAGTAACTTCACGGTAAGCACTCTGCAACTATCAAAAGAGAGTGCTCACAACTGGAATTAATGTAGGGATAAGTCTTGTATCAAGACAGATTTAAAATAAGACTTGTAATGCACTGTTTGCGAGAAGCAACATACAAATATATGACAGCATCACCTACTATCTTATCAGGGAGACGACTTTTCAATTACAGCAAACCTGTGTGCAGTGTGCTTATTCATTTGGATCACTGTTATCTATGAACCCAGAAACCAATACCAAGGAGTCTGACATGAAGCAGGCCTTCATTCTGCTTTATGGTGTGACCAGAGTTTATCAGTATGACCCTGTCTCATTTCATATGGGTGAAGGCAGGTCGCAGGTCACTTACTGGTCACCTGGGAAAGATTTATGTCTTGTGTCTTCAGCTACCCAATATGCTACACAATAGGTGCACTTTTTGGACCTACAATGAACTCATCTCATACCTTCCCAATATTTTTTAACACTGCTATGGAGACAGGACTAGCTTGTTAAACATTGTTAAAGTAAAAAAAAAAAAAGGTGAATGTTTCTAAAAGCTCCTGGGTTTCAAATCACAGCTACTGCCATATTGTACTGTGTAACCTAGGGAGCAAACCACTTTACCACCTTGTGCCTCAGTCTAAACATCTTGGTACAAGCAAGAACTCAATATAAATGAGGGAGTTTGGATTTTCTGGCGAAATATATTTTTTTAAATACATGGTAACCTGATTTCAGGCTGAGACTACTTCAGCAAAGCAGGCAGCTGACAAGGGATCAATAAGGACACAATGCTGTGCAAAAACATTCTGCAACCTTTAAAAAATAAGATTTTTAATCTGACTCGTGTACATCATTTTTTTCTATTAATAACCCTGTACCCGGAATCTGCGCCCAATAGTTGTCATCTTTCTCATCTCTTCAGTTCTACACAATAGTGGGTCACGTGACCACACAAGCCACTCCATATATATGGTAATGTAATACAGAGAGAAACATGTGTCATCCTCTGTCACTGTAAGAGCTGCAACTCCTTCCTTTATTAAAACTGAACTGTGACACATTGCTTGGCAGGAGACCAAGTGAAATCGATGGCTTAGATCTCAGGCCAAGATCCGAGGTCAATGATTGTTCTTAATCTTTAAAGTCACCCTGCTGAGGCTTCAGCAAGAAATCATCAGGATAAAACAACAGAAAAAGCTTCTTTCCTGCCCCATCCCCCACTTGGTTTTATGTGAGCATCCCTCCATCCTCCTCTTTTGGTTTCTGACATTAAAGTCAGAGAGCACATTTAAATCCCAGAAATCCCAGTTTCTACTTTATTTCCCCATTAATCCCTGACAGTGGTGTTTGGTTTAAAAGACATCAAGTTATGTTTATTTTAAACTCCTGCAGTTTGATTATATAGTACTGACAGAAAAAAGGATTGTAAGGTCAAGCTGCTAGCTGGCCATTTTCCAACGGATTGGGGTAGCACATGTTATTTTTTTAGTATCAAAAGGCTACTTTTTAAATAATATTTGTAAGCAACCTTCAAAACAGCATTGCCTTGCCTGATTTTCTTCATCAGTTTAGTCAATTAAAAAAAAACATTTTCAAAGCTGGCGTTTAAAGCCAAAATTTACTTATAGTTAAGAGGCTACTTAAATGGTGGTAACTTTACATATTTTTCACGGGTAGGTTGCGGAATAAAATTAGGATTTTGCGGACATTTCGCGGACCTGTTTAAACATTATATAACCCTAAGTAGACAGTATTTCAGAACACTATAAAGCCTAAAAATAGTGGTACTTCCTTCCTTACTAAAACAAAGTACTGTCATTTGTTAAAGGCAAGCATGCAGCATCCTCCTGCAGTTGACCTGTCCATACATTGAGACTGCACGCTCTGCATCCACTGAATTGGTTGGAAGTTAAGGCATAGCTTTGCCAAGTTATACAGATGTGGAAATCGATTAAAACAGCCCAAAAACTTGGTTACCCAAGGGCTCTGGAATACTTTAATAAAGACAATGTATGCAGCACATTCATTGTCATGTTACTTGTCACATCCAATAATTAATTTTATTAGCACCGAGTCAAAACACAGATAATGTGGCTATTTGGGTCTAAAATGTGCCTATTCAAATACCAGAACTACAGAGCAAAGTAACTGCAAAAAACACCCATACTGGGCAGAGCAACAAAGTGAGCTGTGTTAGGGGTGGTAAGTTTTAAAATGTTGCAGTTATAGAGAACACCTGAAACTTTTTGAATTGTACAATGGCATACAATGGGTTTGAAAGTTGTACCTTGCTTTTCAGTGGAGGGGTGCTCCTGCACTTCTCTGTCTGGATGTTGGTTGGCGAGTGGATGTTTCCCAGGTTGGTATGAGGCATGCCAGGTAGTTTGGCCCCTGGAGATACCTGCATGGCTGCAAGTTGGGCCGCATACAGCTGCTGCAAAACAGAGGCCCAAAAAAAGACAACATGAATAAATAAATAAAAGGACATAAAAAGCAACATAAAAAGCTGGAACAGCCATTAGTTTGTCTGATGGCTTTTTGTGCTTAACAGGCCTCCACTTTTCAGGATGGAAGCTGTCACTTCAGTTTTGGGGAATCATTCCTCTGGAGAGTTGACAAACATCACACATGAATGAGAAATGTCCCTGTCTGGTGCATTCTGGGGGAAAAAAAGCAAGGCAGTGTACAGTGCGTCATGCCTCTGTGCCACTGGGTCACTTCTGCGTTTTAATCTGTCATGACCACAATAGCTGTAGCAGTTTCCTTAAAAATGCTTCTCAAGGTCAGAAAGCTCTTGCTTTCTTTCAACAGCCTTTATATATATATATATATATATATATTATATATATATATATATGTATATATACATGTATATATTATATATATATATATATATATATATATATAATATATAAGATATATTAAATAATATATATTATATATATAATTATTATAATTCTGACTTATAATTCTAAACTTTTGTTGAGTAACAAACGTTCAAGGAATATAAGATGAAGCTGTGTGCCGTTATTACCCTTGTAATCGACTAAATACATCTCCACTATAATTAAACAGAAAGAAGTTTTAAAATACCCAGAAATAAAGGGGATTTATTTTACTGATGATGATGATGATGATGTACTACTACTACTACTACTAATAATAATAATAATAATAATAATAATAATAATAATAATAATAATAATTGTTGGTATTTTCAGTTCAATTACTCTCACAATGCTGTCCCAATCATTTGTGTGTGCAAGTATAAACTTGTTCCCCTGGTGAGGTGATGCATACAAAATTGCTGACATCTTGTATCAGACCACTGGTTCAAAGGACTTTATTTGCTCTTCTGAATTGAGTTCCATTACAGGGCCAGCGCCTATCAGTCAAGCTGCCTGAATGGAAGCATGAAGCAAGTGACAGCCACTTACACACTTACAACATGCAGCAGCTAAGCACACTCTGAGAGTGACTGAAGCAAGGACACAGATGAAGATAAAGGAAGTGACACTTCTGCCCCCTGGGGCAGCCACAAGCTTGATCAAGGGAAAATAACCACAAAGAGAGTGGGTAAAAAAATAAAAACTTAATAAAATAAAATCCGGGTCGTGGCGAGGCGGAGGAACTGAAATGTCACCTGTAAGCAAGGCTGTAAGACATAGGGTTTTCCACGGACGTTCCAGGGCTCTTTCTATGTGTCTCATACGGGATGGAAGTGCTAATCAAGACTGACAGATCCCACAGTGCCTTGGTTAGGCTGAGAAATCGAAACATTTTGTGGAGACGGATTTAACTAAAAAACCTTTTTGTTTTGTTTAGCTTTTAATATTGCTCATGTCACTCGCATCCTTCAATTGTAACCCATTATTTTCTGGTCTCCCGTATTGCAGTCCCAGGGTTAATAGGGGAGAAACAGGCAGGGACCATGTTTGTAGACCTCTCCCCTAATTCCTGCTAGGGATGAAAAGGTAAAAATCTGTTAGCTTCTCTCTTGACTACAGTCCAAGTATCAACTCTCTAGTTAAAATTTAACTGAACTGTTTAGTTTAAGAATATTTGACATGTGCACAGGAAAAACCTGAATTCTAAGCCCTTTTTATTCCTGAAGTTGACAAAAAATGTGCATGTAATTTCAGGCCGTTAAAAAAGTCTGTTTTGTCTGCAGTACAAGATGGTTTGCGCAGACATCTTACCAACTCAATAATCCCCAATTTTAGACAGATTATGTCTTTGTGCTTCCATGTGCACACGTAACATTGGATTCAGTATTTTCCACAATATGCAGAGTTGTTCCTTATTTTATATTAAAAAATGTACTAGCCTTTTAAAACCACAATCACCACAGATTTCCCCTTGTCGGTCATCTCATTTTAAAGAAGAGAAATACTGAGAAATGTAATACATGGCAGATTTTATTATACAAATTCAATTATTTATTCCAAAATACAATACAGTCACTACACCATTACTGGTATTATTCATATTTCCTGCATAAACTTTAGTTTTCGTGTCATATAGAGCCTGAAGTTAGTCAGCTGTCATGACATCTCACTTGTAGGCGGTGGAGGGACAGTTTCTGGTAACTCTCCCTACCCCCTCCACCTTCATGCACAGGGCATGTGCAATATCAGGCAGCATTAAATAGTGCGCTTGCTGTGAAAATGCAGCCAAGCGAATAGCTGGCAATGCAATAGGATCACAGGAAAGGAAAGAATGATGCTTATGTGAGAGAAGAAAAAAGTGGTGAGCAGAAGAGAAAAATGTGTTCGAAAAAAACAGTGAAAAAACGAGAGGATGTGTTTCAGCAGGATAAAAGAATATGTGAGAAAAGACCAGCGAAAGAATTAGAGAATGGATACGTGTAAGAGGGATTTATTTACCATGTTCTTTTCAATGTAAAGTAGTGTAAGTTTTTTTTTTTCCCCTACAGCTGAGTGGTCAGAAAGTGCAAACCAAATAAACTGTAAAAAAAAAAATGTTTTTCTAAACTATGGTTGTATGTTCCTCTCTCAAGGCAGGGAATCTATTTATTTGACTGTATTAAGTGAAAAACCAAAGGTCAGAGGTAGTCCAACACCCCCTCCTCTACTGCCATGTGTACTTCATGCCCTGAGTGCAATGGGAGTGATGCTTTTCTCCAAGGCCATATAGGTGACTGGCTTATCTTAGAGTGGATTGATAAAACACCCCTATCAGTGAAAGAATTTCAGTGAACTCCTGGTCTATGCAGCACAAACAGGATTAAACTCCTATAGATTTCTGTTGTTGTATATTGGCTCTTTCCATTTGGATACCAATGTTAACTACAAGCCTTGAACTACAAAGAAACCACATTCACTAAAGCAAGGCAGTGAGGTCAGGTAAGACCCATATTAAACAAACCTTAAGTAAACTGGTTCAAATATTATGGAGTTGATGGATACACTTCAAAATGCAGGTATATTAACTACACCATTGGCATACTGTATTTACAGTTTTGTTACATTGTTTAATGTGTACTTACAACACAATTATATGATGCAGTTTAATTTTCCCAGTCACAGACTTGTGAAGGTGCACACAGTTAATGCACTTGTATTTTGAAGTGTACCCAAGGTGATTATTACACTAGTCTACTTTAGTGTGAAATTGTCATACATAAAATAGTAAAGGCAGCAGTCTGTGATTTTTATTTATCTTTAGGCCAGAAAAGTTATTATCTAATTCAAACTTAACTCCAAGTTTTTTTTTTTTTGTTTGTTTCTTAAATTTCTTAATATTTAGAGGAGAACACCATATGACGTTAGTATAGTATAAAAAAAAAAAAAAAAAAAAGTCTGATAGCATTTCATTGAATTCGGAAATCGAACAGAGCTCCGTAAGAAAGCAAGGCTTTTCCTTTGTTTATATGCTTATACGTTTAAATGTACTAAATGTATTCCCTACTAAAAAGAATTAAGTGTGCTGGTCTGTATTCCTCACACTCTGTCTCCCTCTCTCTTTCTCTCTCCCTCCCTCAACCATTCCCATGTGCAGCACTGTAATCCATTTCAATATGTTCCAACATCTGCCTCTTCATATGATGCATGACCTATTCTATTGACCCTCTTTATACCTCTCCAGCATGGCTGTTCATTACCAATGGCGGAAGAACACCCTACTCATCGCTTCCGCACGTCAGCAAACCAATAAATACAACTCCATTTGAGACCGACACTAGTGCAGGCAGCTGTAGCCAGCTTTTCAGGTAAAAAAACAAATTAAATCTTTCAACCCAAATCATCAATGTGCTAAATTCTACGAACGAAGTACCCATTATAAACAAAGCCAACCATAGCTGCCAAATGAAGAGGCAGCACAAGCTGTCTGGAACTATAGTTTTGGTCTGTAAAATCTGCTCTAATTGCATGTTATTGCTTTATCCAATTAACACAGACATTTAACATCTACATGGCCATCACCAATAAAAAAAAGAAAGTCTTAATGTGAAATGCTGATGTGTTATGTCTATTCTCCACTTATATTTCATAACCCAGTTGTCTTAATTATACTGAAAAATACAAATTAAAATGTTGGTTTGCGGTCAGTTTTGATTTCCTCCAACTAAGTGTGCATATTTAATGTCTGATTATTATAACGCGATTGTGTGTGTTGTATAACGTACACTAGTAATTTCCATTTGCAGGGATTGGTTAGAAATAAGATTTTGGATTTAGTTAATTGCCATCTGAAATGATTAAGCTCAAATGGGATCTGCCACTGTTTCAAACAAAGATAACCTAACGTATGCTGATGTCATAAAGCAATGCCTTTGACTGTGGTTCCTGGGTCTCATGCATGCAAAGTGCATCTGCAGACCTATACCAATGTCCTCCACTCCAGCAGGACCTATGGGACCAAAACTGCAATCACTGGTTCCATGATCCTTTTGGTTCAACCAAGATTTCCCCCCCAGACACATTTTTGATCTTGACCTTTTGAAAAAATGACTGTTTTAAGGTGATACAATGAGTGCCATTTTATAATATGCTGCTTATTTGTCCCTGCTCTCTCTCTCTCTCTCTCTCTCTCTCTCTCTCTCCCCTCCTCCCCTTGTTTGTGGGCTCAGCAGGGATTGAGCTGTCATTCCTTTTCCCAGGAAGATAGGTGGTGCATGTGGATCCTAACCTGGATGACCTGCTCTCTGGATGTGACAAAATGTTCAAGTAAACCCCACTAAATGGGATCCATGCAGTGCCAGACCTGCCTGGGGTAATATCTGAGAGGTACATCTGCCCTGAATGTATTGTCTCTTTCAATCCTATGGACTGTCTACCACCATAAAACACCCCTGAGCAGGAAGGTATACATCAGTGGAAGCCAGCTACATTTAAAAAGGCTGCAGTTGCTCAAAAATAATTTTATTTTGCATATGTCTCTAATAAAAAATCCACTTTATGACTGAGATTAAACTGATTGGACATAATTTATAGCTACAAAAAAGGAAGAAAGAAGCATGTATAATAATGCGTCAGTAGGCTACTGAGGGTCAACAAAATGACTTAAAGGTTAGAGCTGTCCTTTGGATATGAAGGTCACATCTTTGATTCTGGGCCAGGGTAATTGAAATACAAGTTATAAATAAGTCATTGTTAAACGTTAAATGCCTACCTTCCAGCAGGTAAGCATATCTTACATGTGAGTCCTGCAGCTCATCAGCTATGGAGAGCATTAGCCAAAGAAACTTATACTGTATGACAATAAACAATGTAGTGACAAAGAGATACAGGGAGGTAGGGAGGACAATGTTTGTTTGTTTTTTACATTTTTTTAATCTAAACTGTAATTTTATAATATATTACATATATAATATTATATAATATATATATATATATATATATATATATATATATATATATATATATATATATATCTTTTTCTTATTTTTCCACTTTTGCTTAGTATACCCTATGTATTCTTACAGGGACCATCCATGGATCCCAGAATTATCCTCATAAGAACAACGGAACGCTTTATAGATTGGGAAAGTAATTTGCTTCTCTGCACCTTTGTGAACTGAAACAATAAAAGGCAATATCTAAAAAATAACAACAGCCCATGCTGGTAATGTGTCCCCAAAGACATGACTGTGATTTCCCCTAAGATACTGAGAGAGTAACAAAGGTGAACCTTTCCCTCGCTATTTAAGTTTTTTTTGTGTTTTTATGATTACAGGTGCTTTTTACGATCAAGATACCGCTGATGTATTTTTTTTTCTCTGAAATTCACATCACAATAATGCGATGAACACATGCTCAGTGTTTTATGTGTCCCTGCATCACAACAATCCTTTGTTTCTGTTTCATTATCTCACTGAAGCAAAATGGGCTAGTTAACTCAAAGGTGGCAAGGTGATGACCTAGTCAAAATTAGATTTCCAGACCAGTACCATCAAGTATCATAAAGCAATAGATAATTAGATAACATACCATATATATCTTACAACGCTCATGCCATTCATTTTTTCTGTTTTGTTCAGCAGTATTTTAGGTGATGTTTATTTAATTTCAATAGAGAGCAATGCATCCCAGCTTCCCTTTTAATTGCTCTGAAAGGCCATCCAATATGCTATTTAGCCAGTCTATGGGCATGATCTTCTTGTCCACACATTTTTATTAAAATACTTTCTACTAAGAATGATGAGATTATTTAGGAATATCCCAGCAGTGTGTAATATGTTCATTCTTTAAATGGATTTTGTTCCAGAATTGTTACTGAATTTACTGAAACTGAACAGACCCAAGCACTTGCGAACAAAAAAGTTCCTATTTCATTCACACACACAGAGTGCAAGGAATGGGTTTAGTCACGTATCAAGCTACAATAGGTTGGGCAGGACATGCAAAATAAATGAATACATAATAGTGTTTACATGCACAAAGGTTTAGATTTGAAATTGAAAAACTATAGTAATATCACTGAGAGGACTTGTGATGTAGAAAACCTGCCCCCCTCTGACCCAGGGCCAAATTATTTTACTGTGTACCTGGTTTTAAAATGGAATTTGAAAAAAGTACCCCAAATGAATAGAGCAACATCTGTATCTGGGTTATTCTGAGCAAATAATTTTTTTGAAAAATATTTTTTCAGGTTTTGAAAGCTTGAGCTGTATTAACCAGCTAACAATGCTGATACCTTCTTATATTTTAAATTCAGTTTCAGCCATCAAAAACCTTTGTTAAGACTAGAGAAACAGATTTTTTACAGGCAGTATCGCAGTGCAGTATTGCACAACAAGACCTCAATTGAATCCAGTCCCAGCCAAATGGACTGCTTTAGCAAACCAAATACATGTCTGCTTTGATCAGAGCCTTTTGCACTCTGGAATTCAAGCAATGATTCATATTGTCATGTATGTCTTTATAGTGTCACCATTTTTTTTTTCTAAACCTTAACTTTATCTGTTAGTTTATAAATGATAATTTTGCTCAAGTTACATCACAATATAAATATTCTTGTAAAATATATTAAATAATAATTATTGTCAATTATAACACAGAACAGTCAGCTGTTACTTCTCATGTGGGGTTATACTTTCAGTACAAACGTGTGCCTTGTGGCTGTGGCCTTGAGTCAAATGAGGAAGTGTATAAAATATGACTATATCTTTTCTATGATGTGTGATTACTTTACTTCAAATGGCTTTTCTGTGAGGGGTAAATTGGAATTAACTGGAAATGAGCTGAAGCTTGAACTGACAGAATAAATACCAGAAAAAATTGCCACATTTCCTTAATTTGGTGCATTTTTCCCCCTTTGGTTACACAGAGGCTTTCAGTATGTAATCTAATTGTTTCCTTCTCCTCTATTAATACATATGCAAATTAGTTGTTCTTTGCAGCTGTGTTGTATTAATCATATGTGTGCCTCTGTCTGTTCACCCCGTAGGCTTAACTTATGTGGTTCAGATTGGAGCTAGGGGTGGGGGTGGGGTGTGTGTGTGTGTGTGTGTGTGTGTGTGTGTGTGTATGTTGGTAGACAGGCGCTTAACCTACAAGAAAATTCACTCATGCAGACAGAGGTCTGCTAGCAAACAGCAGGCTGGGGTTAGGATTAACATGACGATAGGCCACTTATTTTAAATGTGTGTATCTGGATTGAATTTTAAAGATGTATTATCCAAGCAGAGTGTAAGACCAGAGTTTTTTTTTTTTTTTTTTCAGAAGGAATTATCTGATCCTACACCACTGCAATAAACCAAACCAGCAGACGACACATAATGCAAAAAAAAACAAAAGCCTTTCAAGGTGTATGGGGGTGGGATTCAGGGTAACCTGCCTCCCCCACTTTAAATCATTTTAGAGGACTGTGAACTGAGCTTTTTTGAACTCATGGTGCCCTATTTTTAAAGATCCTGGATCTTTGCCAAACTGAACTCTCTCCAAAGTCAACAGTCAACTACATTCACAGTTAAGGATTTTCTGGGTCAAGACCACTATTCTGATTTCTTATGCATTCCCATACAAAGTGTCACCTGCAAGACACATTGTGAAATTTAAACAAATAGTATAGATGAAATACGCTGTCGAGAAGAGGTGACTGTGAATCTCGTGAACTTGCAGTGGCCGTCTTTGCTATATTCCAATGTATTACTTAGTCCATTTCCAAGCACTTTACTTAACATCTTGTAATTCCCATGCGAGGGTTTCAGAAGGATCTGACAAACGTGGAGGAATGCAGTTCACTTGTGTGACTCTGAAACTGTGTGCTAATGTCTTTAGCTCAAAGCAGGAATAGTAAATAGCTCTTTGACATAAATGTAATATGCCATTCGGTGCACATTTTAATGTGACTCTTGTCCCCACAGGGAGCAGGACATGCACAATCATTGAGACTGTCTAGACCGATCCTTCATTACTTTTCTACAGAAACTTTCACACAATACTGATCGCCCTTCATTTGAATTGAAGTCAACCCTGTCTCAGAACCCCAAATGTGATAAAGACCAGTGTTTTACTAGATATCATAATAATATATACTGTATATAAAAACAGCAACAACAACCACCATCACAACCAAAACTGTTATACATTTACACCTTGTGCTAATGCCGAAGTGTTTCCATTCTTACCTGCAGCTGGAGCTGGCCGAGGCCTGGGGTTGCCGCGGCAGCAGCTGCCATGGTAGTAGGAATCAGCTGAAGAGGGTAAGGGTCACCTGAAGCAGAGAACAATGAAAGTGTCAGCACATTTTATCCCTTCTCCACCTGCAAACCAAACTCCCCTATTCACTCCTTCCAAAGCCTTCTTTTGTGTTCCTTCCTGAGGCCTTAATGAAAGCCTCTATTGTGTAGCCCTTTTTACTAATACCCTCTTCACAAAGCTGACTGAAGGTGGATCGTGATAAAAAGGCATAGAGCAATTAAGGTGGAAACTTCATCTTTTTTTATGCTCAGCACTGTGAGGAATTGATAAATGCTGATGAATCAGAGTATTATTAAAAATGATCACTTGAGTGCTTCAGATATGTTCCCCTTAATTAAAGTG
The DNA here is from genome assembly GCF_017654505.1 of Polyodon spathula. Classification (NCBI taxonomy): domain Eukaryota; kingdom Metazoa; phylum Chordata; class Actinopteri; order Acipenseriformes; family Polyodontidae; genus Polyodon; species Polyodon spathula. The sequence goes on along the minus strand of NC_054541.1, from coordinate 28,017,976 downwards.
TTTAAAGGAAATGTCAGAGTCTGCTATATGAGTAGAGATCTCATAAAATACGATGGTGTATAAATAAAGATGTCAGTGGAAGCTGCTATGGACAAAGGTTTACAAAGTGAAATAACGAATTCAAGTGTGTTGGCTTGTTAACATGTCATAGCCTGGACAGCTATTTATGTATACCTTATATAATGTATTTACCCACAAAAATCCAGCATGGTGCACATTGGGAGTGACCATGGTGCCATATTTCACACATTACAGCTAAACAGAAGAAAAAAAAATCTGTCCATTTGGTATATTTGACAATGCTGGATGGTCTCAGTCCCAGTCTTGCTGATGTTGACATCACCTTGTGCTACTCTGTAATTGGCATGATCCTTTTTCCTGTTTTGACCCCTGTAACCATGAAGGGCTCTTTAATTATCCTTCATCACTTCCGACCCAAGTGTCAATCACTCAAAGCACATACAGTTGTAGTCAAAAGTTCACATACCTCAATGGAAATTTATATTTTCTAGATATTTACAGAAAACATCTTTTGTAGCAAAAGTTTTGCTTTTGTGGAGGAGGGAAAAAAGTTACAAGAAATAGACAAAAAATGCTAATTAAAAAGTATTCATACCCTGACAAAGGAAATTAAATAAATAGCTGGTTGAGGTACCTTTAGCAATAATAACTAGTAGGATATTTGTCAATGAGCTTTTGGCATGATTTTTTAGTGATTTTTGATCATTCTTCAAAGCAAAGTTGTTCCAGTTCATTCAAATTCAGATCTTCTCTTGTGCACAGCCCTCTTTAACTCAATTCTCCATCTACGGAGAACGGGACTTTGACTAGGCCATTCCAAAACCTTGATTTTATTCTTCTTTAACCATTGTGAAGTAGACTTTGATGTGTGCTTTAGATCGTTGTCATGTTGGAACCTCCAACTGCACTTTAAACCAAGTTTTGTAACGGAGGGTTTCAGGTGATTGTCTATTTTTGTATGCTATAGAATCTATTTTTCCATGTATTTGAACTACATTTCCAGTGCCATTAGAGGAAAATCAGCCCCATATAAGAGTATTACCACCTCCATCCTTGACAGTAGGTATGGTGTTCTTTTCTTTGTACGCCTTGCCAGACTTTCTCCAAATGTAACGACCAACAGCGTGACCAAATAACTAGATTTTTGTTTGATCACTCCATAAAACCTTTGATCAGAACTCATATCCATCATTCAAATGCCATTGTGCAAACTTTAAGTGATTGTCCTTGTGATGTTTTCCTAAGAGTGTCTTTTTCTTTTTCCAGAGACCATTGAGATCTTCACCATGCAATACTCGACCTGTGGTTGAAACGGGAACCCCAGTCCCACTTGCAGCCAATTAACTTTGAATATCTTTGGCAGTCAATCTCGGATTTCATTAACCTTCCCCACAATTCTTCTACTTGTTCTTGGTGAAAGAACTTTCTATCTTCCAGACCAAGAGAGTGTTGTGACAGTACCATGAGTCTTGTTCTTTTTGTAATAGAAACAATAGTTGAAATTGGGATACTCAGATGCTTGTAAATGACTTTATTTCCTCATCCATAAAAGAAAACTTCCCTAAAATTCTTTGTTTTAGAGATATTTCTAGAAATTATAAATTTCCATTGGGGTATGTAAACTATGGACTAGAGTGCTATACTGTAATTGACATGCATGACTAACAGGATATCCTCTCTCTGTGACCAAGAAACTGTAGGTCTAACAAGCTAGAACTGAAACAGTTTCTCTCTTACAGTAAATAGATCATTTAAAAATGAATCACCTTCTGAATATTGGTTATACGGATAAAATGCTTTCAAACATCAACTTTGGAATGCTATTCTCAATCTGTAAAAAACTGAAGAGGCTTGAACAATGTCCCCATGTCAAGACATGATTAATATCAAAATTAGCATACAGTTTCTAAGCAGTAAATGGCTACATGGCCCCTAATACTAGCTAGGTTTACATTTCCCATTAACATGACATACCATTAACAGGGAGCTTGTGACAATTACAGGCTAGGCAATTGTGCAAAAAAAGCCTGGTTCTTACTTTGGTAATATGTGGTTTTAAGGTGGGTTAGTTATTGATTCTAAAAAAAAATAATTTGTACACACAAGTGAGTTAGTGAGGGGCTCATAAACACTGTTTTATTCCCACACCCATGCTCTAGCATGCTGTTAATGTCACTGATTCGTATCAACAAAACAGCTTCCTTTATCATTTTATTGTCAGTTTGATTGTCATTAACAAATTATGTCATAATTAGGATAGCCTTAATGTATGCTTAAGGCTATCCTTTTTTTTTTAATTTGAATGTTTTTCTCATTCACTTCACGTTAAAATGTGGAATATTTGGGATGAAGAAACAAACAAACAAATGTGCCGTACAGTATGTTGACATGGTAACCCTATCAGGTGCTGCCATATTAAAACCTCTTGTACTTCAAATGGTACTCTTATTTAAATGCGGCCTGTTTTCAGTTCACCATTGTGTTATGGAGAATTCAATGAAAGAACCCTTAACCCTCCACCAAAAGTACTAATTTGTGAATGAGACATTTCTACTACATACAATACTTCATGAGTTTCTACATTTTGTTTGTGTAATTCAAACTGCTCTGTTAAAAGGCAAGGCCATTACTTTCATTTACTGGACCCATATATCTTTCTCTGCAGTTTACAAATCCAGTGCTACAGTACTATTAAAACCCATGTGGATTAAACATTAACACATACCATATGTGGGGATGCAAGTCTACTTGGATAGAGAGACTGCCCGTCCAACTTGGCTTTCCATAAGGAAGTGTTGCTGAGCTCAGAAGCACATTCCAGAAAGGCAAGGGCCACCAACAATATGCACTTATTTAAAGCCAGCATGCAATTCCACTGCATCCCTCTGCTCACATTGAGAAAAAGGCGCTCTGGTATCACTGTTTGATTTTCACTTACTGCATCCAGGTTTGTAGTTGAAGCCTGGGGGCAGGAGGAATCCTTGCTGGGCTGCTGCTGCTGCTAATGCCCTCTGGTCTGGAGGGAAAACTGGGATCATCAACGGGGGCAACTGACCCTGAACCTGCTGAACATGAGATAGAAAATCAACAATCAAAATGCATCCTTTAAAGTTGACTCATTAATAAGGCACTTGCTGTATCAGCTACAGTAGTCTTTAAAAACAGACCAATCTGGTGGGATAGATGGTGGTTATGTTTCTGGCTGACTAGTTTAGGTTGACTAGTATATCACAGCAGAATAAATATGAATCAAATACATATATAATTCTTGCTACCATTTTTGTCCGATGATGTCAATGGTTTTCTCACTAAATAAGTTTGTCCTCTATATTAATGAGATGATCACGTGGAGCCATCCAAGTTCTCAGGAACAGCTGTGTAACATTTTTATTGAAAACTCAAGTCGGCAGGAAGCCATGCAACTTCTGATGGCTTCCTAGGTTGTAAAAGTGACTTTGGCAAGATTGGAGTTTCAAAAACAGGCACTGAGAACCAGATGGTTCCACAGAGAACTTTACTGCCAAAACAAAAAAAAAAAAAGTCCTAAAGTGATGTTATTGAAAATGACTGTAAAATTCTAGGATGAATTCAACATTCCTGCCTGTGTTGCAGTGATAAGTCTGCCTCCAGGGCTAATAAAGCACACAAAACCCTAACCTGTCAATAGAGAGGGAACTTACAATGTAAGGCAAGTTCACACTTGATCCCAGCTGCCGCTCACCAGGGAGTGTGGCACGCTACTGAAACAGACCCAAAAGGAAAATTCCTCTTCTCAACATGACAAACAAAGAGATTTTTTTTTTATTATTTTGTATTATAATACAAATAAAACAGTAAAAAGCAAGCATATGTCCTTTGGCTTGCATGAGAACTACAACAACTAAGAATGAACAGGGCTTTTACAAATTGGTGTACTTGTCAGAAAAAAACAAAAAAAAAATACTTTAAAGAAATGTAACGGCGCACAATGAGGTAATGCATAGTGACTGAGGGTGCCCAATATCATAGAGCAGCGACTAACACAGCAAACAAATGGTTTTGCATATATTATCAAAATATGAAGCTTGATTTGAAGCTTCTCTAAGTTTCACTTGGTGTATAAAATAATTACTCTAGGTTTTACTGTAGCTAAATTAGTCAAACATGAGATTGTTACCACACACTTTGGCTTACGAGGCTTATACTAAAATTGGGGATGAATCATGCTATGCTATAGGAGTCCTTCCTTGCAAAAATGTATGTAGTTTACTAAAAAAAAAAAAAAACTATATACACTGTAATTTTCCAGTTTGTACCTGCTCTCTAGTTGAGCTGTTTGTTGTTTTTGAATGTCTGTTCCAATGCCCGGTAACTTATACTATATAATCACACAATCACTACACAGGGAACAGTTTGATTCAACATTTTGTTTTCAACCAAAAAATAATTGCAAAACAATTTTGGTTAACCAGAACTACCATGCTGCTTATAAAGCGATCTGAAGGTATGGCAGTTTTATTGTTTTGCATAAAGCATAAGCCAGTGGAGGCTTAGTATAGACAAGTATTTCTACTTCTTGCTTTTAGGTCTGGAAATGTGCTATAGTTATTTATTTATTTGTATTATTTATGTATTTTTATTGATCCCTAATTAAAAAAAAAACAAAACAAACAAACAAAAAAAAAAAAACAGTATTAAAAAATTACCAAAAGGAAAGCTATTCAATTACAAACTGACTCATTCTTCAAGATAGCAAACTCCTGGTACATAATTACCTGCTATCAGAAAAAGCTGCCTTGATGTGTGAAATGTGTGAAATGGGTATCTGATGTAAATCAGGGGCATTAGAGCATGACACAATTACCACCCTTGTGTACAGAAATTCACACTTCTAATGCTGTTTTCCCTATAAGCCTGCATTGGCTTGGGAAGGACTTGGAGATCCTATCACTGCAATACAGAACGGCACAAATTAGGGGTGGAGTGAATTTCTTACTCCAGAGCTATTTGAAGGAGGCACTTAAGCAGTTAGTTAAAAAGTCCCCTCCATGCTGCATATAATTCAAAGTCGCCCAGCTGGCTTATCCCAACTCTCTAATTTAGATGTAATACAATGGGGGCTTATACAATTGCAGCAGTCCACATCCAGCCGAGCCGCCTAAACAAAATATAATGGGCCCAGCTAAGCCTTTAATAGTTTAGTGAGAACCCTGAAACAGCTGCTCGCCATACATGACCTGTGCCATGCCGACAATGCTTTACCCATAAAAGGAAGCTTCAGGAGCCATTTCCGCTGCATTTCCTTTAGATGGCACCAGGCTTTTTACGGAAACAGGGATTTTTTTTTCCCTCTCCCCCTCCTGCCTTCAAATCATCCCATCCCTGATCATCCTTCACATCTAGCCTTTGCCCCTGAATACTCTGGACAATAGCATTGGATCCATCTGTGCTCTCCATTAAACCTCACTAATCCCGCTAAGAACAGCTGGACACTCGGATTCCATACACATACAAACTATTTTCTGTGGATGGATTTTTTTTTTGGTTACAATTACTCTGAGGCTGCTTTCTGGTACCACCTTGTGTGCAAGTGCCTTCATTTGCAGGTCCCATCAGGGTTAGTCGGTTAAGTATAGGAATGTCATGACATCATGGCTTAACAATATATCATAGTGCAGGATAAAGACAAACGCTATTGTCTGCCACCCCTTTCATGTTTTGATAGGCATTGTTTCCTAGTGAATTAGAGAAGAATGTCAAAAATACCATGGCTTTTAAAGAACATATCAAAATGTACACATACAACCTAGTTATCATTATGTATTCCTTGACAGTAGAATTTATAAAATTATTAGAAATACAATTAAACAAAACAGGGTTACTTATGCATGCTTGTATTATTACTTATTATATAACGTCATACATGTTAATGTCAGTAACAGGTAAAGTAAATGTTTCTTCCCTGTAAAATTCTGTGTTACAATTCTTAGCCTTCTCAGGAGCTTGTTCTGGCAGTTCTTGTGATATAGATTCCTGGCCAATTGGGCTGAGATCTCCAAAACTCATTTTGCACAGGTCCTCATTAGTAACCATATTGAAATGTCTTTCAAACACTACCAATTTGGTCTGGAATCAAACTTGACAACCTTGACTCATTGGTTGCATTAACAATCCACTGAGACACACAGTCTCGCCCTTAACAAAAATAACGGAATATAATTTTTGACATTCTTTATGTTTATTTAATGAAAATGTTATTTCACACCATACTTTTAAAAGTATAACATTACTTTTTAATTCTTATTTTATCTTGCATGCGATGTGCCAAATTTTGTACGGAGAATAAAGCCAAAAAACTTTGAAACACTATTCATGTGAAGCACAAACATGGAATCAGTCACTATAGGTACTTTTCATACAAAATATTTCTAACAAGGTTAGAACTAAACTAAACTTAAAAAGGTCTTAAAAAACACTGAACTCACATGAAAGCACAAAACAAGACCACTAAAAGTTTTTAATGAGTTCTTTAAGTTCTTAAAATTATAGAAAGTAGAAACTTGGCAGGCAACAAGCTCTGTGTAAAAAACCAGGTTGCACAGCTTGAACTTAAAGCTTTTTTAACATAATGAAGATGTGCTGATAATTAACATATGTAGTGTGAACAGGTTTGCTGGCATAAGCGGGTGAAAAACTCCAAGGTAAAGTTATTATTAGGGAGTAATTAACTCTGTGAAGTAAATGAGTGAAACAATAGCTGCCAGCATTGACAATATGGTAACATCTGACTCTGTGGAAAATAACATCGTGAAGTATAGGTCCCTGAGCTAAAATCTGTTTATAACCATATGCTCATGCAATTAATGCAGAGCCGCTCTGACCTATTGCTTCAAGAGGGGAGACAATACCACACTCTGATAGAACGACTGTAGTAATTAATTTTGTGGGTAGTTTGTACTCCGAACAGTCCTTAACAAATAGAATACTGGAGATAGAAATATTCTGTTAACTTACAGAGTGGCCTGTATTGTTGGGGGGCAACTACCACCATTGTCTGCATAGAACAGTGCATACATCACATGAGTTTGGAACGGATTGCTAATCACTACCAAGTTCAGGTGAAACATTCATTTATTTGGGAGCTGTGAAATGTATACACATTGGATACTTTCTGAATAATGTGGACTTTGTTTTAAAATCAGATTTTCAGTTTCTTTACACTATTGGTGGTCCACTATGAAAGGTGCTATATAAAAATTCAAGATTATTATTATTATTATTATTATTATTATGATTATGATTATTATTATTGAATATGCCCACGTTCAATTAAGAGTACTAGAGGTGTATCACACATCCTTCAATTTCCATCTAACTCTACCTCCTAGTAGACAGCATTAATCCCTCCACCAAGTCCGCCTGACCCAGAAATTGGAAGGGAAATAAAACTTCAATCCAGAATCCATCGTGCAAGCTCCTGTTACACCAGCTGCAGTGGCTACGGTTATCCTAACAGATTATATTTAGGGTTAACATCCTCTGGTGGCGCAGGTTTAACATCAATGAAAGCCTCCCAGTGTCACCTCTGAAGCCACACATTGAGCTCTGTTAACACCAGGTTAAGCAGACACTATTTACATATACTGTTACACAAGTCATTCGGGACAGGTTTAGAAAGGAGAATTTTGTTTTTCGTGGAAGACATGCCCATCCCTGGTAACAGTCTCCTCAAATAATGACCATGCAAGTCAAGCACACTTTTATTTCTGATGAAAAATTGCATGAAGAAATGATGCAAAATTGAAGAACACTTTTACGTAGAATCTAATAAATGTAACTTCTTTCCACCCAGCTATATGATTACGAAAGCTATGTTAAGCTTGTCATGATTAGCTAGACAACTACTCTTGAAGGAAGGCACACTTTCCTCTTCACGGCTACCATGACTACAGTAGAAAGACCCCCTGCCATTTCTATATTATAATTAGACAACGTTTGGATCTGGTTTTGTATAGCTCAACACTGAAGTTTAGCACTGTCTTTCTAGCTGCAACCAATGAACCATAAAGGATCTAAGTCTTCAATATTACCACATGCATTGCTGATGTTTTGATGAGCACTTTTCTTCACACTAAGCACTGTAGTTTAAAATAAAAAAATAAATAACAAACAGCAATCCTATCCTTTCCATCCCTATGGTAATTCATCTTCACTAAGAGAAACTGCATGACCTTTATCAAATGAAGTATATTTCATTCTCATATTAAACTTGGAAGTATTAAGTACTAATTTAGACTACACTCATCACCAGAAAATGAATGCAGTCATTTACTTTAGGTTCATGTAACATTTCCCCCCAGCTCTCTCTATGATAATCTGGATAGTCAAGACTGCTCATTTTAGACCAAAGCCCAAGCTACCAATCTTAATGATACAGAATAATCCTTGGTTATAGGCAGTCACCTGACAGTTCTGCAGCTGCCTTCAAGAAGGACACTTTATGTTTAATTCACATCTCCAATTCCCCTCTATTTATTTCTAAAAGGTAAATCATTAAAACTCTAAAAAAAGGCTGGTGTGATATAACTGTCCTTTCTTTTTTTAATGCTTTCCAATCTTTTACATAAACAGCCTTTTCATGAGGCAAAGGCACCTTTCCCTGATTAGCTCATAATCAAATCAAGTGGCAAGTTAGCAACATGCTGACTCCCATCAATTAGGTGGCAGCGTTGTTTGTGCGTCAGTAGCTACCCTGTAGGTGGGCATAGCTTTGCGCCCATCTGTTTGCCTGTGTCCTTCCACAAATAGCTCCCATTAAATGGAAGCATAGGGTGTGCCTGAGCAGCGGCTTCCATGTGTTGTTAAGCAAGATTGTCTTATGTAATGGAGCTCTGGCTTTTCTCTCCTGTAAGAGCAGGCACATAGAAGTTGAGTCAACTGCAATGAACTTAGCTCTGAAAGTTTGTATCAGTTGCTATGTGGGTGCATTTTTCCTCCTGACATTTTCACACAGCTTAGCTCAGCCAGAAGTACTGTAAATAGCCCTCAAAAGTTAATTGAACAATTTTTTTTTTTCCTTTACCCAGTTTTCTCCCCAATTTAGAATCGCCATTGTGCTGTTATCAATCCCGGGTCACTGCTGCAACCCCCTGGTGAATGGGGAAACGGAGGCTGAAACACGTGTCCTCCAAAACGAGTTCCTGCCAAGCCATAATTTTTCACACTACGGATCCACAGTGAAGCCATCAGACCTATAGTGCCGGAGGACAATACAGATCTGAATGGCTCCACTGCAGACCGCAGATGCCCTATCAGCCACAGGGGTCGCTGGTGCGCAGTGAACAGTGGATTGCCCTGCCGACCTAAGCCCTCCCTACCCGGACGGTGCTCAGCCAATTGTGCGCTGCCCCGTGGGAACCCCCGGTCATGGTCGGAAATGACATAGCTTGGATTTGAAACTGCGATCTCCAGGCTATAGGGCACATCCTGCACTCCATGCGGGGAGCCTTTACAGGATGTACCACTCGGGAGCCCCACTGAAAAAAACTTAAAAAAATGCTTTTTATCTTATCAGTGTGATACTTCTTTTACAACAAAAGACATTTGATCAAACTGCATATGGATTTATTTATTTTTTTTACACAATAATTTTGAGTACTTTATGAACTCCTGCTACCTTCCTTAAGGTAGTAGCTAACCATGAACTACATGCCTTGCAAACTGCCTGTGCACATATTTCCAATAGTTTTCCACCAAGCAGAACCCACACAACACAACCTATAGTTCAAATAAAAATAATGAGCCATTTTTAATGCACTTACTAAATAAAATAAAATCACAATTCAAGCTCACCACCACCAACAGCTCGTCTGGTCAAAACATGTACAGAACAACAACAACAACAAACACTGAAAAGAATACACTTATGTCCATTAAAAAAAATCATCTTTGAAGATTATATAAAGGTCACCTGTCTCTCTCTCTTTATACACTCACAGTTGTATGTGCGTGCTCTGTAGTCCTGTGAAAGTTGCAGTATTTACTGTGAAACTAATTTAACATTTCTATGAAGTAAAGGCACTGAGCAAGTATTATTAAGCTACATTAAATGTGTATATTTTTTTACCACCTCTCTGTAAGATACTGTTACTACAGCTGCCTCTAAGACGCCACTTTAAATGAGATAATCTGTCATATTTGCCAATCCCAGTTACGCCTTTTAGATTTCACTTTTAATTAATTGTGTAGTAATGCAATTGGCAAAAACGATTTACTTTGTGCTTCAAATTAGCTTACTGGTCTCTATGTCCTTGTCATTGATACTGTTTCTACTATAAAAAAAATTATAATAACACGTTGATATAGGTGGGGGTAATTTAATATCAGGAAGACTAGACCAAATTGACTAATATCAAATTGACCCCTTGTAAATGTTACCAAAAAGCAAATGATAAATGAAGTCAGTATATAACGACTTGACCAAAGGTTCAACAGTGGAGTGTTTCTGTGAGTATAGAGACAATATGTGTGGTCTCCAAAATGTAGTTTTTGCAAAGCCTATTTCTATATTTATATCTGTCAAAAATGAAGCAGTATTATCCTCCAAAATATTACTGGTAATATGCAATGATTACTGCTAGCTTCATAAACTCTCTTAACAGACCAAAGTAATCAAGGCTGCTTACTACCTAATGGGTACAGTATCCTGAGACTGAGGTAAATTGCATTTGGAAATTTGGAAAATGCATAATAAATTAATTGTTTTATGTTTTATGGGGGGGGGGGGGGGGGCTAGAAGAGCTCTGCAGGTGTTCTATTTTATTAAGACTTTTAAAAAAAGAAGACAAAAAACTGAAATGGTACAGGGCTACAATGAAAATGAAAATGTTTAATTGTGATAAATGTAAGGTTAGTGCTAACTGGTTGCTAAGGGGAATGTAATCAAGTGCCCCTTGACACTTCCCTGGGAGTAGGTGAGAGCAGTAGACCTTTGCACCTGTAAATGTGCAAAGAACAACTGATAGCGCTAGGATAATGTGTACTCACACACCCCCCACTAATAAGCAGTAAGCACAAAGAAATAAACAATAACATCGAACCACATTTTATAGTGCTGCTTGATACTAAAAAGCTAATTACACTGGAGACTGGAGTGCAAATGAGATACTGCATTTTGTTTCCAGTAGGTATGTGGTCAGTTTTACAGCAGAGACAAACAAAGTGACTTCACTGCAGGGTCAAGTGACTGCAAATGTAATTAGGGGTTTCCTCTATACAGATTATATGATATAAAATCACAAGTTTGCAAACAGATAAATGCAGTAATGATAATCAGGAAGGGCACTGGGAATTTCATAACAGGTGAAAGGAACACTAACATATCTTATGAGAGGGGTTGGGAATATATGAAAATATATGCTAGAGGAAACATATCTATCCACTGATTTGATTCTTTTTACACCTTGGAATCAAGATCAAATGCATGCAGTAAATATCTTCGCTATTTGCTGAATATATCTTTTTTAAACTGCTTTTTATTTCGTGACAATACAGTTAAGTCGCCTTTTGGCTCATCCAGTAGTATGATATTTTACATAATTAATAAGACACTCTGAAAAACAAAGCAAGCCCATAGGAAATTTGCTATGGGATAGGCTAACGTGGTCCAGTCAGCCTCTCCATGCCATGTGGCTGTGCATTCTGCACATAGTTCATCGAGCTCTTACTTGAACGCTGAAAAAGCCAAGGTAGACATTAAAGCATATGGACTCAATAAATACGCTGTGCATGTCAAGGAAGTCAGTGCTAGTCTAACAAAGGGGGCGTCATGCTGGTATCATCTACACAGTTTATCAGTTTTTCTCTAAAGAAACCGTAATGTAGGCGATAACCTGTGCTTGTGAGATACAGTATCTATTGCAGGAAAGTGCTCTGATCACTGAGCTGCTTATGGTTTTTTTAATACAGCCCAGTTCGTTACTTAACCCCTACATGCCAGACCACTCTCACTTTGGAGCTTAAGCATCAATGACACAGTCTCATTTCTGGAATGTCTCTTGGCAATAATAAGCCGTGGGGCAATCAAATCAATCGTTCTGAGCCTTGTCATTAAATAAAGCTAGGCAGTAGGAACAAAAAGAGTATCCCTACATTCCAATTTTGATGATACGCTTCAAAAACACATACACAGGAAACATGTCTACCAACATGTATTTTGAAGTGGAAGAGGACAAGATCGAAAGGCTTATTTTTTTTATTTAGTTGTTTATTTGTTTGCCACATTTATTACATCACCCCATTATCTTTAAATTTACTGCTTTATGATCACAATATAATTATTTTTTGTTTGTTTGTTTTTTTGTTATTGGGGGCCACATTTATTGCAGTAGCTCAATATAGTTAGGCTTACTGCTTTGTCACCATTTGTAGTTCTATGTACTTTTTGTTGTTATTATTGTTAATTTTTCTATACTTATTTTTTTAAATAAATGTATTTGCTATATTTAATTTTATAACTTTTGTATATAAATATGATTTTTCTGTTCATAATGCAAAAATTATTGAATAATAAAAAATGCAGTTTTTACTTGTATCTATTCATATATTTCAAGGTTTAAAGGGTTTACATAGGATTTGGCAATGTACTTTGTGATATTTTGCTTCAACTGGACTACTTTCATAAAATAGCTGACAGTACCTGTAAATAGGGCAGTTTTGTCATACAGACCATGATTCAACCAAAATCTTGTACCCCTCAAAGGTAGAAGAGGGATTACTGATTTTCATTTGAAATCTTCATAAAATTTCGCAACTGTAAAGTCCTAATATTTAGAAAGGGGTCGAAAACGTTGGCTGTTTTTAAAAATATTATTTATTATTATACATTTTTATGTTTTTTGGGGTGTGTGGCTTATATAAAAAAAAAAAAAAAAAACATTCCACAACAAAATGCATGATATCATTGGAAACAGCTACATAAGGCCTTTCTGTAGATATATTGGGCTTTGATTTTTGATTTAAGTTTGTCAAACTACAAACGTTAAAACATAGGTCATATTCATTGTACTTACTTTCTTCCTTAAAAGACAATTTCCGTAGTCTCTGTACATTTTTGCAACATATTTTTGGTTCATAAAGCCATATGTTTCTGTTATGACAGAATAATGCCCTGGTGCTATTAGCAATTCTCTGTAAGTGACTCAGCACAGATTAATCTGGACTACCCAATGACTGATTTCTCTGCTAGCGATAAAATGATGGGATAAAAAAGAAAGAGATTTGCATTTCCAACTCTAGTTTGAATTAACAGCATTTCTGCACCATTTCAAACAGAGTTGGAACAATCTTACGGCAATGCTTACGGAAACGCTGAAATCTGACTTTGGCAGTTTTTATCAATGGATGCAAGATGTAGAGCCAGCATAATTGTTTGTTTTTTAAAATTTCACAATTTGTTTTTGTTTAGTTCTATTTCAACCATTATTCAGCTCTTGACACCACTGCGTAATGGACACCCAGAAGCACTATGGAGTAACTGACCCGTTTGCCCCAGAGAAGTGTTATAATTGACTAACTTTCACCTAGTCAGTCAATTACCATTTAATTATACTTTAAATGTACACCTGCACAGAATCCTAAAAATGTTAAAACAATTTTTTAAAAAAACAAAAAAACTCTTGTTTCAAAGAAATCAAGCGGACATTGAGAATATCAATATCTTGGTGGTGGTGGGGTGGCTGTCGGATGAGTATTTGAGAAGGAAAACCACAATTTAAGCAAACACCAGTTAAGCCAGTAGTAAATACTTAATCATATAGTTTGCAGCTTAGGGTTAACAGCAGGGGTCGGCAACCTGTCCTTACACGGACACGCATGTCCATGACAAGAGTTATCAGTGTCCGTGGCAGTGAATACGTCTAACACACACGCATGTAACTGTATATAACTTCAGTTTTTTTTGTCCGTGGACAGTATGTTGTTTTTTTTTTTCAATGTCTGTCACCCCTCGATATGGTGCCGACCCCTGGTTAAGAGCTGCGATTTTTATTTTTGAAAGTATAGTACTGTATATAAGTATATGTTTCTTCGCTCTGTAAATTGTAAATTGATTTTTTTTTATCTGGGTGGATTCTGCTCTGCAAACTGATAGGACTTCAGCTGTGAAGCTACTGTGAGAAACAATTGTTCGGCCCTCTCAATGGCAACCACAGTTGTTTGGGAAAAGGTTGCAAAGTCATGGGAAAGGGTGCTTTGTTACTGTGGGCTGTGCTGGAGTGAATCAAGAACGGCAGTATTTACAAGTTTACAAAAACAGCTGCTCTTGACACGTGATGGTTTTTGACAAAATGTTCCTTGGCCTACAGGGTATTGATCTGCAATTTCAATTTGGAGGATGATCGCCATGGTATTTTCTCTCTCTCTCTCTCTCTCTCTCTCTCTCTCTCTCTCTCTCTCTCTCTCTCTCTCTCTCACACACACACACATAAACACAGAGTTCCTCTCTGTGAAACTCTGTTCTCAGCTCGATTTGAATATATTTAGAGCAGAAAGACTTCCATCAACCGAATGGAAAAAAAAGATGGCAGCAGTCCAGTATTGTGAAGCTATCTAAGTGAAGTCAACTGAATAGCATTAGTGTAACTAAGGTTTCCTACAATATCTGGGGATTTGCCAAAGTCTGGCGCCTAATAATGGAAGTCATTTTCAAGGCAACCAAATCTAACTGGCTTTATTTAGCCATAAAGGTTTCTTCCATTTCAAAGCTATTAGATGAACACCTGGGTCCGTACAGCCTCAGAGGCTATACTAATTCCAATCCAATCAAAGGGTTATCAGCTATCACCAACCTGGAGATTTCTGAACAAAAGCTTTATTTGCATGTAAATGATTTACATTAACTTCAATACCAATGGTATAATATCACTCTTCTTGTTGTGATTACATTTGGGATTGAATGCAAAACATGCAAGTTGTGCAAGATCTTATTTGTTTAACACACACAAGCAATTCTGACCTGGATCTGTTGTTGAAGAAGGTTGATTTTGTGTTGTTGCTGCAGGAGCTGTTGCTGTTGTCTTGCAATCTGTGAGGAGCCACACAAATAAGAAATTACAACTTTTGTCATCCCTCCGTTTTATGTTTCTATATCCAAGCCAATGTTTTAAAACTGAAATTGGGGGAGTTTAGTTTAGAACTATACTGAATTCACAACCCTGTTTTGAAAGCATGTTTAGATACATATATTTCTATAAGAGAATCAAAAGTTCAACCTTGTTTATTTTATGAATAAGTAAATAAATAAAAACACATGTATTTGATTTGGCTGAGTTTTCCTCATTTCCATATGTTCCTACAGTGTAGACCCCATGCCAGATTGTTTCCAAGGAGGCTTATGATCTAGGCTAGATGGGAAAGTGAAGTTACCTCAGGAATTGACACCCAGGGTAAGCACCTTTTTGTTTGTTTGTTTGTTTGTTTTTTGAAACGCTTTGGAGAGCCTACAGCAGAAGGACATCCAGATGCACACATGCTGTACACCATGATGTAGTTTTTGCAGATGGGGTTATGCTCAGGTTTACGCTCCAAGCAGGATTGAGGCCTGTGACCTTCTGACAGAGACAAATGTGTTACCTGCATATGTAGATGCCTAATCATAATAAAATTAAATTAAATCCTTTAAAACAACACACCAATTAATACAACTGTGCAGTAAATACACTAAACTGGAGACAAATATAGGGTCCAGATGTATCAAGCTATACCCCTTTTAAACAGGATGTTTTAGCTATTCCAGAATTAGGGATTTAGCCACAATTAATGGAAATGTAAACCCCCTCAATCACTGAGAAGACAGGACAGTCAAGTTACAGTATATCCATTGTCAGTAATTCATGCTAATTTCCATACATTTTAACCAGACTTTATGCTAACACAGCACTACCAAATTAAATATCTGTCTAGCACCCTCTCATCAACAACTACAATTCCCAGCAGCCAAATAAGTGACAAGTAAAATTGATATTCATAGATAAATACTACAAAACATACAGAAAGATGCGTAAAAGAGATAACAAGATGCTGCTGCAGATACTAGAGGGGTCAACAAAACTATATGTTGCCATATCTATAGATTTAATTATGAATCTGCAGGATATAAAAAACAAGTTTCAATGTGCAAATATTTATCAATCTCTCTTTTTCTTCCCAGAAGCGTCTTTATCTTGGTTAGCACCTCCATCTCTTTCGTGAGTTTGCTAAATGCACCCTAAAATGGTTCCTGTGCTATCTGTCTTTGTTCTACATGTATTCATCCCCTTGGGAGAAAAACATTGGCAAAGTCCCACCTTATGCATTCTGGGAAACTTGGCAACTGTGTGGTTATATTTTGCAAGTAAAGTATTTTGTACATAGGAATGTCATTTTTTATTTGTTTCTATTTCTGGAGCTAGGTATTTTTAATTAAAAAAAAAAAAAAATTCTAGTTGCGTTAGAATGTGCTTTGACGGACTATTGATATACTTACATTTAAGAAACAAACCAGCTTTGACATGTACCTACTCTCCCTTATCAGGGACGATGCCCCCTTTTTTGAGGTACGTTCCTCTAATCCCTACCACTGTGTTCAGTGCTTCAGTAAGCTGGTTAAGACTTACCACCTTTATACTTGAGTGTGTGGGTTTGGTTTCCAGATGTGGGCCAGACATGTCTTAAATAAGAACTGCAAGAAATGCAGGCTGTCTGACAAGATACCGTAGCAGATAAACAATACCCAGCTAATCATTCATACATGGAAAAATGGGTGCAAGTAGCAGTAAAAGCTCTTATAAACATGTATGCAATGGTACTATAGCCCCCATTTTTTACCAACTCACTTGATCCTGTTGCTGTTTGGCCAGCTCCATTTGTTGCCGCTGTTTCTCGATTTGAGATGCTGCAAGTTTCTTCTGTTCGTCGTGGGCCGCCAGCAGCTGCTCCCTCAGACTGGTCAGCTGGTTGATCATACCCATGAGCTGCCTCTCCTTCTCAGCAAGGCTTTCTGGAGTCCCTGCAAGAAAGCACATGTTAGAGATGTGTGCCTGACAACCCTTTTTCATCATCATCTTAATTAAATACATCAGAGGCATACATCAGTGTCTGAATCTGTAATTAATGCGAATGATACCCTCCCCCCATTCATTTATTTTATAAAACTTTACTGAATATCTGTGTATATCGTATAGGAGATGCGACTGCTTTTGTACCCACCATTTATCACCAACAGGGCCGCAATACTAAATAAATACATAGTCAATAAACAAAAGTCACAAGGTAATGTTCATATAGAAGGATTTTTAATCGCCAGGCAGTTGAGTTCCCCTTTAAACACAGGAATCAAATCTCTCTTTGGGGAACAATGCTGTTCTGAAGTATTGTATTAACATACAAATATTTAACTGGAATTTAAAAAAACAATTTACTATGTTGTCCTGGAGACAAAACCTTGGCAACACTGTCAAGTTAAAGGTTACGATAACATATTATCCCCAAACAATCTGAATCACAATCACTTGCTAAAATAATGTTAACATAACATTTTTTACATGGCACTGGAGGTAGTAATCAAACAGTTGCAGGCTGCTGGTTTAAAACAAGAACACTAAAGCAAACAGGTGAGCATGTAAAACTTACAAAAGAAAGATGTAAATGTGCACCTTGTCTTTTTACCTCCAACTTGCATAATACAACTATAACATAAAAGAAAAAGTGTTGCAATATTTCTGACACTAGCCTCAGGAAAGCCAAATCCATAAAGAAATACCTTGATTGGTCATCCCAAGTGACCCCACAGGAAGGTGTAAGAGAAATCCATTTGGCCCTAGAGGTCTCTCACCCCCCCAACCCCTTCACCAACAATGGACAATAAATGCAACTGTCACGGCAGACTGCAGGAAAAATAAACTAGCGGCTGTTTTAACAGCTTACTGATGAACCTTTCAGATGTGTGTGCATTTGATGATGACTGTGAAACAAGAAAGGACCTTATGTTAAAAATGTCAGGCTCAGGGAAAAAAGGGAGGGGGGTGTGGGGGGAGTGGAGGAATAAAAGAATCCTTTCTTTCAGTGGCTGTCCCCTGGCCCGGCTGGATGGAATGTGGATTGTCTTTCGAGTTAACTCACTGGGAATCTGCTTTCATGCTTAAACCTGGAGAAAAGGATCACTCTCTATGGCAGAACAAGATCACAGGGACTTTGTGATTTATTGTCTGTTAAATACCCCCTGTGTCTTCGCTCTGTTTCTCAGTGCTTTCACTCGCTATAAAGTGATTTTGGCCGCATACTGTGTCTCTTATCCTGAAGAACTGAAGCAGTTTACCTGACAAATGTATGTAGTATGTGCACCCATCATCCACTGCCATTCATCTGTGTTGTATAGATCAATATATCCACTATGTTCATCCATATATTGAGTTTAGATTAGCCTCGTCACTTCATGTCCATATTCAGTAGTAATGGGATGGAAAGTGTGACTTAAATAAATGGCAAAAATATAAGTTAATAAAAATTGCTCCTAATCTGCTTACATAATTGAAAAGTAATATTTCTAAAGACCTAATGCCTGGGAGGTTTTGAAAGAACTCTTGGTATAAGAAACAAGCATGCTAAAAACAGATGATTTTTGAAAGTAGGATGACCTACCTGCATAGAGCATACTGTATGGGGTCAATACGTGTACTTCAATGCCTTTGCAGTATATATGTAGTATTTGTTTTTACTAGATAGCTAAATAACTAAGTACACATAAGGGGTTTGTATAACAGAACTGTAGTTTCAATTTAAAGTATGACATTTGAAAGTGGTATTCATTTCAGTGCCAGTTTCTTTACCATAAAAATCCAAAAGTATTTACATGGTAAATATAAGTGGAAAATGCTCAGGAAAATGCAAAAAATGCAAAAAATTATATATATATATATATATATATATATATATATATATATATATATATATATATATATATATAGTGCTCCCCCTTTATAAGGCGGCCCTTATAAAGGAACAGGTTATAAGGCGATATATACACACATAAACAATACTATTTCATTTATTTACTTTTTATGTGGAAAATGCAAGCAAAGTCAGCTATAAGCAACATCTGTCCAAATTTATAATCCCTTAATACATACAGTTCCTGGTCAAATAAGAATTCAATTTGGCAGTATTTGACAAGGGGAGCATACATACACACCCTGGAAAACTTGTGCATTTTTTCTAAGAAAATATATGTAATAAAGTACCACAACATCAACTGTTTAAAAACAAAAATGAATTTTCAATATCATTCAGATCAATAACTGGCTTCTTATAAACTAGCAAATACCCCAAGGCAGATAAATATACTGCAATGCAGTACATTCCACCCAGTTGTAATTAACCCATTTTTAACAATGCAATACTTGTCAAGTGCTTTAAGAACTAATTAAGGTATGTGTTTAAAGATAACTTAAAGTTGCAATGTACAAATAAACACTGCTAAGTCATTCTCCAATTCCATCTGTTACATACTGTTTATGTGCATGGTAGCAGCAGGCTGATAAAGAGCAAAGCTTTCCCAAATCAAAGGTCTTGACTCAAGCAGGTACATATCTAATATAGAATGTACAGAATGTACAGTTCTTTCCTTTAAAAAAAAAAAAAAAAATCACAGTGGCATGTGCAGTCAGTTGGCTTGGCTATCACTTTGAAAATGACAATGATCCAATTAAATTCTTATTTATGCCCATTTGGCAAAACTGAACCTTTCCTAAATAATAAAGGTTTTTGTGTTGTTGTTTTACAAATCTATCACATCATACCAAATCTCCTGTTTGTACCTCAGACGAAGAAAACATTACTGAGCAGGCTTTATGTCAATCTCATGCACTGAAAAACAGAGAGCTGCTGTCTACTTTTAAAGTAAAATGGTGTTTTAAATTGAATTGGATGATATTGCTTTATTGCATTCTTATTTTTCAGCTGGTATGACATATGTCAACTCAGTAGGTTTATATTGAGCAATTGTTAATCAATTCATACATTTAAGATGTAAAGAAAATGATCAAATGTCATATTGATAAAATATTTTCCAATGTAAATGGACCAAATCCAATTCTGTAGGAGAAACAAAATGTTATTAGACTAGAACCCCTACACAGCATGGCAAAATACTTTTTACTCAGTAACTATTATTATTATTATTATTTATTATTATTATTATTATTATTATTATACAATTTAACTTAACAAGCATAAACTGCTAAATACCTTGTTTATACATTTCTTCATAATTCCACATCATTAATCAAAAATGTTATATACAATTATGCACCTTTTATCAAAAATATTAAATTGCTCAGCATTTAATTATTTAACTAGGGGATGTGGAAGAGTGAGATAAATTACCTTTAATTTCTCCGAAGTTCCCTGATCCCATGGCAAGAAGCTTGTCCTTCCAGTCTTTTGATAGAAGCTTCTCAATGCTGGGGGTTTCTAAGGAAGGAGAGAAATGAAGAAATATTTAAAATAGGCTGCACCACAATAATACTCATTTAAAGTCCATTTGCTGTAATAAACACCTTTCTTTTCCCTTGGTTCTTATCACTAATGGCTTCATCAACAACCGGATAAGAGAAAAAAAGCAGCATGTTTTATCACCTGCTGTTAGAAAATCATTAGCCCTTTCTTCCACAAAACAAAGCTCCTGTTAATGCAGGATGACAATGGATACATTATAAAACCACACTTTGTATTTCTCAGAGATGTAAGGCTCTGCTTTATTCCATAATTGCTAACGTGTGAAGGACACCTAATCAGCAGTTAAGGGGGGGGGGGTTACAGTCAGTTCCTACGCTCTTGAGTCAACACAAGTTGTATCTCTGTTGATGTATTTGAACATAAAAGTGTTTATTCTCCCAGTTGTACGTAAATGCATTTTCTTTTTAACGCAACGACACCCAAACAACGCACACACACCCACACACACACACACACACACACACACACACACACACACACACACACACACACACAGCTTCTAACAGGCACTTTCAAATGAATAAGAATCTGAAAAAAATGTTTTGGAGTTAGTAGCTTTGGAATTACATTTGAATGTTGGAAACACTGAGGATTGGAAAAAGCATAAACGCTGCTGATGAGCTACTTAATCACTTAGTATTACTATTTTTAATACAGCATATGTCATATACAACTTGAAATCCATACATCCATCTAACCCAGTAAAATAGGAACTTGTTTTGTAATGTTATAACCACAGACCTAACTCCCCTTACCAAAGAACATTTAGCCATCAATTAGTGTCAACTGAATTAATTTTCTGACATGTTCCGCTATTTGCAGGACTCTTATTTTCCAGCATTGACATCTCTTTTATATTGCACTGTGCTGCACGTGCGAATGCAAATGCAAGCACCATAAAAACACCTACAATTAAACATTTTGTAAATTAATTATTAATTAATTTGCTTTCAAATGAGGGTTGACACTCATTTCCTTGCCTGTATACATGGAAGACAATTTGCAAAACCCATTCATATGGAAATACCTTTTTCAGTTGTTATATGCTGTACACTTTTTATTGATTTTTATGAAGACATTTTTCTCTCTTTTTTATAGTTTGGCATTTAAATGCAGGTACATAACATTTGCTTTTCCATAAAATAAAAACACAAATCTGAAAATGAAAGGCACTTTCTGGATAGTTTTACTGCCTAAACCAGCAACTGAGCTGCAGTGTCCTGTATATTCAGTTGTTTTTCAATCGAGAAACACATGGTCGAACAAAGGGAGAATTAATATTTTTCTTGGCACTTTTAGCACTTTTTACGAGTTCTACTCTTGGGATTTCCAAGTGAGACGACTTTTTTTAAAGTCTAAAAATAGCAGTTATGCTTGGATGCTTTTGATAGGGGCTCTAGCATAGTCTACACAAGAGGAAGAAAGCAAACAAAACAAAATGTGTCATTGGACATGTCACTGAAGGAGGAATTCCATCTGTAAACGCTACCAAACAAACATTTGCAAAGCAGGAATGCAGCACCAGAAAATCTATAGTAAATTAACAATAGGCTGTCAGACCTTCAGGCAACAGAAGCAGGTCATTCTACTTTTAAGTCTATTGTTTTCAAAGTCTTATGACAAAACGTTCCCCTACAGCTAGACAACATTTTCTTTCATAGCACACAGTGAAAGACATTTTGAAATTCTAGTCCAGGGGTCAAAGAAGAACACAATTAAAGCCACATATACTGCATTTCCCTGGCTTCAGTGAAAAGTAAAGTTTTCATAGCCTTTAATTACCACACTTGAGAAATGTTCATTGTCATGTACAAAAAAAAATAATTATACAGAGTAAATGCAACAATATAAATATTTGTACCGTGTACTGCTTAATTAAATATCTAGTTTGCATTCTGTCTTTAATGATTTATTTGTTTGAATTCCACTATTATATCCTATTGACACTAATGAAAAAAAAAAAAAAAAACACATATATTTCCACTTCAGAAAGTCTGAGAAAAATAAAATACTAAAGAAAGTAATGTGCATTGAGACCTTTAAACCTTGAGTAAACTGTTTCCATGGATCCTGGTCTATGGCTTTTGTATACAGAGCACAAGTTTACTAAAAGTCAAATGCAAATGTTAAAGAAAATTAATTTATAAGAAAGCATAAACAGAAAAACACTCACACACACCCACAACTGTAACTTACAAGAAAGCTGTTGAACAGCAAGGTGCACCCTTGGCTTGCTCACAGTGGCTTTCCCAAAATGAGAAAAGGTATTACTACATCACTACAATCTTTCCCATAACAGACAGACACTGTACGGGAAACGGGTGCTGCTCCCGCTGCTGCTAATGTCAGTGAAAATGAATATAATAAAAAAAAAAAATAACAGAGGAAGAAAAGTTCCCACTTGCCAGAAACCACAACCAGGCAGTCTAATAGCTCTATTCTCTACGCCGTCACTCCCTTCCAATCTTCTGTCTTAAAGGAATCCCTGCAAGTTTTGGCCTTGTACACAATCCACTCCTGTCAGCAATCGTACAGGGGGTGGGGTATGTGAAGGCGGGGGGCAGAATATTCTATTACTGGGACAAGGGATGGACTAACCCTTTCAAGCAAAAAAGCAAAAAACCTTGAATCTCTTGCAGCTGTATTAGAGTCGACATTATTTGACCAATAGTCAGTGGCCCTTCTGTTTTTCTCTGACAGCTGTCGTTATCATCCCAACAGGTGCTATTAGGTCCCCCCCTGTTCCCCCACCCTCGTCCCCTGTCCCCAATATCGAACAATGGCAGAAGCTTTTAAGCCAAAGAGCTTTGACAAGTGAGAGAGAACAACAAATGGCTCTGCCGTGCTTTTCTCCTGGGGTCTCTCAGCAGCCCAGAGTAATAGTTATTATTTTTATTTATTAACATTGCAGCCATTGTCCCCTGTGACAGCCGGGGCATTCTAACTATTAATAAAAATGGATGGCAGTTTTTTTTTTTTTTTTTCTGAACCCACAAAGTGCAGCGTTAATGAATGCTGTCCATTTAAAACTGGATAATTTATACTGTGTGTAAAGGTTGTTGAACAAGTTGTAAGCAGACCAGACCAGACAGGTTCAATTAAAATGTCATGCCAACATTGTGCCTCATAGGGAGGCTGTAAGTTGCAGGCTGGCACCTCCTATTCGACTAACAAAATAACAATACTACTACTACTACTACTACTACTAATAAAAGAAAATGATCAGCATTTTCGTTAATGATACCCAAGTCTATATTTTCTTGTCAGCAAGATTCCACAGCACATGATTTTCTTTCTTGATCAACTTTGTCTAATATCTGTTTGTAATTACTTAAATATAATTAAATGTTGTATTCAAATTAGACCCTTCTACAACATAGAAAAAAAAAAAAATATATATATATATATATATATATATATATATATATATATATATATATATATATATATATATATCCCTCGAGATAGTCAGGCGCACAGCTGCAGTATTTAAAGATAGGTCTGCGATGCAAATGAAAAAATTGAACTACATTATATGAAAATTATTGAATACAATTTGCAAAACGTTTAGTCATGCATGAGTATCATGTTGCAACGTGTTTCTGGTAATTAACATTTGTGAAGAGAATAGAGAATTTTTTTTTTAAATATATATATATATATATAAATATATATTAATATTTATTGATAAAATTATTAAACTGCCTATTAAATTGGTAAAATTAAAAGGAACAAGCTTCAGTTAGGACTTGGGTTGAGGTATGATATAGATGGCTTAATACGAACTAGCAACATTTACTCTTTTTTTTTTCCCCTGCAGCAATAGACTGGTTGAACTGTTCCTGAAGAATGAAAAAAAATAAAAATACACTTAAGCCCCAAGCCATTTAACCTATATCAAGTTTACCTAACAGAATTAAGCATTAACCAAATTGCACACATCTGTGTAAACATTAGTATTGTTTTTTTTTTTTTTAAACTAAACTAAACAAGCAAGTGTGCTTTGTGGAACAGAAATAAATTATTTCTGGCTCAAGTTTGACAAGAATGTGAATAAAAAGCTTTTGTGGTGACACAGACCCTTTTTTTCCTTTCTTTTTTTTCCATACACAGGCTAGACGTCTGATGAATGACAAGGGCAAACTCTAGGATCACCTAAGAATTGGGAATTGTGGACTAGTGTTACGAGGAATTTAAGAGATCAGAAAGGCACTCATTGGGGAAACAAGGCTATTATTTAAAAAGCCCTTTTGTGAATAGGCTTATGAGATGCCAGCACAACAAATGGCCTAATCCATAGAAAATGCAAGACTACCTTGTGAACCAAATTCTCTGTGGTGCAAAATCAATATTGCCCGTGGAGAAAACACTAAATTAAATGGAATTGCTGTGGTGGGGCTCTATGTCAGGTTGAAAAATGTGTCCAAGGGTTAGGGTTAGGCTGATCAGATACATGCAAATTAAATTTGGTAATTTAATTAACAACAACTGATTACTAACACTTCAAAAAGTTTGGACACCAGGGTAGGATTAAAATTCACCTGGCTAGAGATTGAAACACTTACAATGCATGGAAAGAGCTGTCAGTAATTGTGATGGGAAGGGAAAAAACCTTCGAAATAAACACAGATTGTTCAGTCAAGAACTGTGAGGAAATCAGCATGCAGCAGCTAGGTGACACTCAAGTTAAAATTATAAGAAAAAAAGTACGACTCACCATTGGCTGATAGTTTGGGGTTGTGTCCTGCAATTATAAACACTTAAGATAACAAGTAAAGAAAGGGATGCAACAATTCCCAAATCAAACCTATGACTGTTAAAATATAAAATCCAACTGACATTGAAGTCTATTGAGAAGAAGTTTTTTTGATATAGAGCAGTGTAATATTTTAATACAACTGCTCTCTTGTCTGTTCTCCCACTGCTAAGTAATGTTGAGCCCACCACCACTGCACATTGTATTGACTCATCTCTCTTGCAGAAATCTTTGTGGAAAAACAACAAACTCTGTCGTAAACGTTTTGTAACCAAGTATGTATGTATATATATATATATATATATATATATATATATATATATATATATATATATATACACACACACATACAATACTATGTTTTGCAAAAAACGTTTACGACTCAGAGTTTGCAAATATATATATATATATATATATATATATATATATATATATATATATATATATAATAACAATGCACAGTGCCATTCAGGAAAATAACTCATGACATTTGAAACTACAGGCTCCTAACACTAAGCAATACACCATTTAGTTAGTATGCCTTTACAACCCGATGGGATTGCCGTGAACCTTTTGCTCTTCCCTCCATCCCTTAAGATATAAGCTGCCTCTTTAGGGATCAATTGATTGAGTTTGTATTATACTGGGGCTTGCCTTGGGCGATAAGCATTCCACAGACCATACAAGCTTTGCAGTATAGTTAATGAATCACAATACGTTCACATATGTATTAATTGCTTGGTTGTTTAAACACATAAATTAAAAAAAAAAATAATACTGTCTAAAGCATGTTAAATATAATTAATTTATGTTGTGATATAAATAGAAATTACTGCATGAAGCATAAAATATACTTCTGGAGTGAGTTAAAAATGTGTTTGTTTACAATTTCATTTGATTCACGAACAGTTGGGAAAATCTAACAGTGGTTTAAAAATGACCACTACTGCAGTGTGGGCTGCCCTGGTGAAATTTTTTGTATCTGTTATTTTAAAAACCAGGCTGTGTGTTTCTGCTTTCCACAGTTGGGCTTTGTAGACACAACCGATGTTTAGGCAAGGAAATGACAACAAGTAGAAAAAGAAGCTTGTTCAGTACCCTGACATATCATATGCTAATACGCTAAGGAGCCCAACCATTTTAAATAACTGAAGCCTGTTTGAAGTAATTTTTACACAACCATCCGTTCAAAGCGCTTAATATATGGTGTGAGGGAAGTGCTCAAACAACCTATTTATTGCCTGCCAGCAGCTCCTTTTCCCTCCTCAAACAAAATTGTTAAAAGGAAACAAATGAGCCCAATGGACAGACTAAAGGTTAACATGAGCCAACTTGCTGCAATGTTTAAAACTTTTTTAGGTAAACAGTTAAGTCGACAAACGTTTCAGGTAATGCCTGCTTTTTTTAAGCTAACTGAAATTCTTGCACGGACAGCAATTGCAGACTTCAGGGATGTTCATTCTACCCTCATTCCATCACTGTCCCTCAGACTTGCTTTTTGCATGTTTAAAAAAGATGCATTTCTAATAGGATTAGGATTAGTACTGTAGCTGTAACTGATGGTTAGTGTTTTCATATCAGATACAGCGTTATATTACAGCAACTAATAATTATGTTTGCTGGACAATTTTACAGTAAATGTATTCCATTTAATTAGTGCCTGTTTTGATTCATGAACTAAAATGCATCTCTATCCTGTTTACATTAAAATGTATCACTGGCCACATTGACAGATTTGACAGTAAGCTGTTCACACAATTATTTATATATTTCCTCAGTTCAACTAGTAATGTGACAATAAATGTGCTGAATTGTGGACTCATTTGTAATAAGATGGGGAACATCCACACTGATCATCCTGTATTGTTACTATTACCAACGGGGAGACCTATTAAATTAATCCAGCTTTGTGTTGTCCATAAAAGCCAAGAAAACAAGCAGTGATAGGTGAGTTGCTTTATAAATCTCTGTGTCTCCTAAGAAAGTATCAATTCAAAGGCACTGAATTGAGGTGTGCAGAAAGTACACCACAGTTCATGCAAAGAAATTTAACCCATACAAAGTTAGTGGGTCAAAAATATATGGCAAAGGGGCAAAGACAGTAAATATCTTTGTAGTTGCAGACAAAGTTTAGTTTTGAAACACGTGCAGTGCAAAGTTCTGAATCATGTTTAGTGTCCAAAAACATAGAGTTTACAACTGCACTTTTATTTTAAAAAACAACAATAGCGACAACTTGTTTTTCTATTCCAACTTGTAAGAACTCAAACAGTCCAGTGGACACCAGCTACTACTGTAGGGGCTCCATTACTAATGCCATGCCTGTTTCATTAACAATGCACTCTCCTTCACTATTCTATCTTTGCACAGACATTCACTCTGACTCATTCAAAACAGCCAAGTCAATTTTTTCCTATTATCTCATATTTGTGAAGCCGGTAGACATTTCGTAAAAGAAAAAAAGAGAGGGAATCAGCCAGCCCTTTATGTACAACAAAAGGGCCTCTGTCACTGCGCCAGTCCCAGACATAGTGGAAACCAGCCCACAGGAAAAGGCCTGGCTCCAGTATTAGGCCAAGGCCGAGTACAGTTACTACATTGACTTGTCTTGGCAACAGGGCCCAGTGTTCCTGGCTTTCAGCTGTGAACAGGGGTCAGGATTGAATAACCAATTATACTGAGTTTATCTAAGGTTTGCAAACTGCTATAATAGTACAGTATTCGAAGAGACTTTTATCTCATTCCAGATATGGTGTCATATCCCCCCTCGTGCTCCATTTACATGTCACAACATTATGAAGGAAAATTATATGGCAGTAATACTGTCACATTTAATACTTCAGCTTTGCCATTAGGTATTCTTGGAAGTAAAGACAAATTAACATACTTTTTCCTTTTCATACAAGTTAAATGGGTAAATGGTGATTTTTTTTTTTTTAACACTAGCGAGAGGGGTGAATAGAAGAGCAGTAGCCAAGGGATCTTTGGCAAGCCTTCCCTGTTAGTTTCTTTCCATTCTCTACATCATCCATTATTCCATGTCAGTATGGCACATTTTAGGAGACGTACGTAACATTACCCAGTAACGTTAAAGTTTTAGATTTAAAAAGACATACTGCCAATAAAAAAATGCATTGTGACTAAACAAATGAATATTGCATAGATTTATTAGTTCATATAAAAAAAAAAAGTTAGCTGGCTTTTTAATTAACATAAAAATACTTACAAATCCCCATTTGCCCGATTGTCTGTATTTGAGCTTATTCTCACAAGGTGAAAGAAATCAAACCCCCTTCCCAACAGGAAGCTCCAGGCTGTACTGTATTTTCTGAGATATTTGTTCAGATGATGATCCAAATTTAACTATTAACCACCTTAGGAAGTGGAGACCAGCAGATGTTATGCATTCCAACTCTCTCTCTAAATTGTCCTTATATAGACAAAGGACCACTGACAACAAAATAAAGAATATAATACAAATGTTAAACATGATCCTGCATTGTGACTTGCTGTTTAACATGAAAACTGTACATAGGTTTTTACCACGGCTGAAATAGTTATCCTACAGAAGTATGTGCATATAAATACTTAATATCAGTTTTTGTGACACTGGGTCAAAGTGTTGAAGTGTCAGCTTTCAAAATAGCAATGTATTTTTTACTCTTTAAGTACATCCACTCATCCATTAAGGTTTTCTGTTTTCTGAGTGACACTTTGTCATTTACTGTATTTTTCTGTTTGTCCAAATTATGATTTCAGCAATGGTGGCGGACTAAGGAAACATTTAGCATTATTTATCCAGACTCCAAGTTTATTTAAGACCTCTATTATTAGATGCAGTTTAAGTAATAATAATATTTGTTATTGAACGAGAAGTGAAGCAGATCACTAAACTATGTTACTATAATTAAACAAAAACTGTAATTCAACTTGAATACCTGTGCATCCCTGATTAAATCTCCTTCTACCTGCTTTAGCTATATTGCTGACAGTCGCTGTGAGCTATACAGCATTAAAACAACTGCATGGATATAGTCAATGTCTGATAGAACCAATTGTCAAAGAGAATAGGGATTCCTTCTTACCTAACCATACCATTTGGGTCTCATCTCCAGGACTTTGAAGTCTATTACCTCACAGGATTAATTTATATCTCTAATTTCAACTCAAGAAACCTACAAGTTACCTGTTCTTCTAATCTGGGTGTAATAATACTGCTGTTCCCAGCAGATAAACATAAAACAACATGGTGGGATAAACATATGAAGCTTGATTCTCCGGAGCTGGGTCAGGTAAAAGACTACACAACAAGTGTAATAATCTTCACACTGAGCATTATGTCTAGTTTGGATTCATACTTATCCAATAGACAGACAAATAACAGTATATGTTGCATTAAAACATCTAGTGGTAATAGCTTGCATTTCATGGATGCTACAATACAAGATGTGGTGCTTTCCATTAACCCTTAATTTAGTCACTCATTCCTTTTGGATGGTATTCTATTTTTGTAAGACAAACATTTGAGATTATGATTAGGGCTTCTAATTTTCAGGTTTTATTTCTGATCACATGATGTCCCTTTTAACATATTTTGAGCCGATTCGCTTTCTTAATCAAACACTAATTACACCGTGTAATAATTTTTTTTTTTTTTTTTTGGTTCCTGGGTAGTAAGTGTTATTTCCTAATTGCTTATGCCTCAAAAGTATAGAAAATGGCTATTATTCCCCACAAACTTTGCTTTTGTGACCAGGACAGTGATATTTTGAAATTTACCTATTTTCCAGAATATATATATATATAAAATGTAATAATAGTCAGGAACCAAAAAGTTATTAAAATGTATTCATTTTTATGGCAAATTCCTGTTATCAAAAGCATCCAATAAAGTAGCAAAGTCGTATTTGTGGCTCCTAACTGTGCAACCTTGTCTCCTCTATAATGGGAAATTATACTTTCAATCTGTCTAGTAGGCAATAATCGTGCTCTTTACTCTGCCCTTCACATCGTGCAAATCTATCCAGCAGTTGTCATAGCCCAGGGCCCACAGTCAAAGGCCCACATTCACAATGCTTTATTGCATCACTTAAAAGGTGACAACAAATGAATAGAATCTGTTTGTCTTGATTTTTGATGTGTTTTCAACACAAAAAGTGGACAGGATCCATGTACAGGAAATTGCTTTGAGCTCCTTTCCAAGTTTTCTCTTAAAATGTGGCTGTCAAAGCCTCTGACAGGCAGTGATGGTCCCAACAGGCCTGACAAATTGCTGTTACTTTATAATTAGACACAACCAAAATGGGAATGACACATTGAAGAGCAGCATTTTGATGATGCTCAAGTAGCTGTGGCTGACAGACTAGCTTTCAATCTATTTAATTTTTCTATTAGTGTGTACCTTGCTTACATTTCAGACTGCGTTCCACTTGTTGTCACAACAAAAATAACTACTACACACACTTTAGATTCATTCAAGTGCCTTACGTCAAACAGACCTCCATACAGCTGGTACAGTCATAATTGTCTGTTGTTATGATGGTTGTCAAAAGTTATAAAATGCATTGCTCTCTGCAGGTTTCAAAAGTTGTTTAAAACAGGCAAAGGGTCAGATAAGTTACACTTACAAATCTTGCAAAAAAGGGTCCTTTAAAATACAGCAAACCCCTACGCCAGACTGCCATGTGCTTATCGGAGCACATGGGGTATGAATGTTGAAGGGTGGCTTTGGGCGTGGAATATATTTTGTTTCATCCATGCATATATTTGCATAATTGTCTATGTGAAAATTAGTTCTTGGTAAAAAAAAAAAAAAATTGAAACAACTGAGAAGAGACACAAGTAGCTTTTAAAAGACACTTCAATGTACTATTAATGGAAAATACTATTTATTTATTTGTTCTTATTTTATTTAGTCTACTTAAACATTTATTTGTATTTATTTATCTCAATATTATTTTGTTCAATTTATATAGGTATGCTGGCTCCTCAACTGATGTAGTACCTCCACTGCAGTGACATCCTGAAATGATCTTCATTTCCAAACACAAAAGCCCTGAAGGCATGCTACACTGCAAGTAAAACATTGTGTTTATTATCCCAGAGAGTGTATTTCACACAGTGTTTAATCCATTTGCTGTTTGCCCTTAAAACTGACGCCATCTCCACAAGAATAGTCCTTATTGTCCCCCGACTGAAGCTTTGAAATATTGGCAGCCATGTGATATCCATTATGTGATTGTTAGCAGCACTTAAATTGTGCAGGAATGCACTGGAAAGCTGTTGATGCAATGTCAGTGCTGGAGGGAACAGACTTCTTTTACTTGCATTTGTATCACACTGATTTTCTTAAATGCCAAATGTATTGGTTTTTACGATTGAACAGAAATACAAGCCATGAATGACAATAACGGTTGTTCTTTCCTTTTATGTCTAGAGGGTAGCAAGACTGCATGGATTAGACACTTGAAAGCATACTGGGATCTATTTCTTGCTGTGTGTTTGTAAAAAAACAAACAAAACCAAACTAGTTTCTAACTATTGCTTGGTTTTCTTTTTGCACACAACAAGCTTACAAGTTAATCTGTTTTTTTTTTGTTTTTGTTTTTGTTTTTTTTGAAGTGTGTAATGCAGGTCAAATAAACCACACAGTAAAGCATAGTTTGAGTTTAGGTGCTCGTGGTCGATGATATTTAAATCTACTGTATATGTATTTTATGAACTTCACCAAACTGAACTGCTTTGAATGTAAATACATCTACACAATGGTAAAGATACTGTATCAGGTAGCAAAGCAACTTTGAATAAGAAAGCCCTTCCCCATGTAAAAGCAGCTGGCATGAGGGAATATTGCATTTTCCTACATCTGATAGTAATCTGAATAGACTATATTATAAGTTTGGTGGTCTCAACTCAATCCCCTTTCCAATTGGCACACAATTCAAAACAACGGTTTACTCATGAGAGGCACAAGACAAGGCAAAAAATATAATAATAATAATAATAATAATAATAATAATAATAATAATAATAATAATAATAATATACCCAACTGTGTATAACAAGGCTATAATTGCATCGAGGGTATCTGGTGACACACAGTAAATTATGTGAGCCCTAGCTCGAGTGATTTATCCATGTCACCAGAAAGCTGAGATAGAACTACAGCCTTGTATGTACAGTTTTGGTGTATATTATGTGTTACATGGTGCCATAAAATACATAAATTGTAGAACCAGCAGTGTTTATTTTTAACAACTGAAGAAGTGTTGAGAATAATATTGGAAAACAAAATTTAAAGAAATTGTAAAACAAGTTTGTTCTTTAACAATTCATTTTTCATTACATTTTTTAAAAAATTGTATTTAACAAAAGTGCAGGAAAACTACATTTATTATTACCAAGAATCGGACTAGAAAATTCTCTTGGTTTTTTTGAGGGTAGAGTTGGATGATTTCCTTGTCACTGAAGCGCTTCTTTGGGTCATCAGTTTAAACTGCTTAATGGAGGGCATGTTGCTGATGTAATTTCTTACTACATTTATGTTTACTTGTTGTTTTTCTAAACAGGATTTTTGTTATTTTACTCATCCACAAATGTTTTGACGGTGTGTTGTGTTCATGGAGTTTATTTAAAAAATTTTTAGATAGCAGCTTTATCATCAACTTTATTATACATGGATCTCGTGCCACTGGCATGTATAATAAGATTGTAAAACACCAACGTTTATAGGAAATTCTCATTCACACGTGTAATAATAATAATAATAATAATAATAATAATAATAATAATAATAATAATAATAATGGAAATTAATGCAACTTTGCAGTATGATGTATTAAGAAGTTTGATTACCTATAGTTTCTGCATGGTGAGAAATAAGAACCTAGAAATAAGATGGTCTAGAACCATCAAATATTTAACAGCTATAAATATCAAAATTATTGACCAATGACAAGCCTAATTAGATGTGTATATGCTATATGCAATTCAGACAGCTTTCTATGTAAATTCTATTCAGCCTGCATCAGATCTCAGTTACATTTCAATATTTAATTATTGCATTGAATTAACTAAAGTTGTACCACTGTAATGGGGCTGTTTCACAACTAAGCAGAAAGGATAGTGTGCATCAATCAATATGGTGGGGAAAAAAAGGATCTGCAACAGCAAAATGTTCCTGTCAAATATCACTTACAACTGTGGCAGATGAACCAGCAGCATAGTTTATATAGTCTGCTGTGTGTGGACATGAAGGTGCGTCTAGGTAAACAGGACCAAATCACATCTTAACTGAAGGTAGGTTTGCCAAAATGTTTTAAAATATATGCAGAATGTGTCTCTATTTTTCTTAGTTAAAAAAACAAACAAAACTATTTGCTGCGCCTCCTGAGTGGCGCATCTGGTAAAGGCACTCTGCCTGGAGTGCAGGATGTGCCCTATAGCCTGGGGAATGCTGGTTCAAGCCCAGGCTATTCCACTGCCAACTGTGGACAGGAGTTCCAGTGCACAGCCAGTCTACAGCGACCCCTGTAGACTGGCTAAGCACCTGTGGGCCTGCCTGTAAGCTGCCCAGAGCTGTAACTATTTGCAAATTACAAGCCACTCAAGCTATACAGCAGAAGTAGTCAACTTTAAATTAATGTTAAACATAAGTGCTACACTTGTGAAGTAATTGTACTTAACCCAAAACAAAAGATCTACCTAGTCCTTCCTGCTCTACATTACTGCTGTAGTAATCCTTTTATTTGAATGTTCAGTTATTAAATCAGACCTGCCGTATTTACCTTTTGCAATGGTTTTAAGGATGGAAATATATTAAAGGAGAACAAAATGATAACATGCAGGAAGCTTCTGCCTAAATGATTGTTCTTGAAAGAGTGTCATTATATTGTCTCTTCTTTTTGATATGTTGACTCAGTCAGACCACATTAAAGGGATACAGCAAAACCAAAATGGTTATTACTGAATAAAACTAAATTCTTCAAACTCCAGTTTCATTCAGTTCATCCCCTCAACAGACCACAACACTCTATGTCATGTGCACAAATTAAACTACACGTCCATATATAAAATGGGCAGTGTCAATAATCCTGTAGCTTTCCATGTGTAGATTCATTAAAAAAAAAACAAAAAAAAAAAACATGTTTCAAACTTCTGTTTTCAACAAGTAGTTTCACATTATAAAGCACAACCTGCACAGTCTTGTATTGCTAATCTCCAACTACTAGGCCTAATTGAGTTTTCTTTCCACGAAAATCAAGTTCCTCAGCAGCATTGTGACAGGGAGATATTCATGTTTTTTTTTTTTTCACAGGAGCTGCACGTGGGAGGGGGGAGGGAGACGTTCCACTTCACAGACTGTAATCAAGATGGTTTCAAAGTCTAATTGTTCAACAAACAATTGAGGGATCAAGGCTTCAGAAAAGCATGAAGCCTCCTGAGCAGAGAGTGACGTTTGTTCAGTTGGTTTTAAAAGAGTTGTTCAAGGCAATCTGCATTGGAGAGAGGGGGCCCAATTAGGGCACCCACCTTTGGTCTGAACAAACCAGACTTCAGGCAGCTGGGTCTTTCTAAGCGTGTCACAGTTAATAGGTATGAAAGGCTATAAAGCACAATGCAATGGTATATTTCAGCTTTGATACATGCACTGTTACACAAAACTCAGGTGCACTTTATTTATGTTTCTACTTGATTATATTTATTATTTTCTTTAATTTTTCTCTTTACAGTGCTTATAAGGATTGTCAGAAGTCAGCAAAACAAATCTAGACATAAATAATCTGCTGAGCATAAATGAGCTTGACAAGTATGGTATGCGTGTTGGTTCTGCATATTGTGGATGCAATTCAGCAGGTTTAAACTGAAATAGGTGTCTAGTTTTACCTTTTTTTGTACAGTAGCACATTACAAGCTGTGTGTCTCAACTGCGCTTACAGCACTTTATTTAATTTCAATAAATTCAGTTGCCCAAAAATATAATATTGAGCTTAAAACAAATAATGGTAAGCTTATTTATTATTATTTTATTGGTAAATATAATCTGTTTCTGTACAATAAATGAATGCACTAGATGATCTGTTATCAGGAAAGTATGTATATTTCTGAACAAACAAATACAATTATCTTCACTTAAAACAATATGATGACCCCTGTAATGCTGCATTTAAATGTTCATTGGGTAAGTAAATAGTCAAAGAACACAATTTGACAGTAACCTAATAAAAACAATGAAAGAAATGGCAGGGAAAATATCTGTAACATCCCTGCCAAAGCAAACAACAGTTATCTGTAGCAGGGGCATGAACAAAACCGGATGGATTGATTTACTGTTGACACGTGAACCTCCCATATGTTTATCAGTACGATTTACACCATTCTTCTTTTTGTAACTTGTACACAAAACAAACAAACAAACAAAAAAAAAACAGCAATGCTTGAAATAGAGCTTTTAGCAGGAGACACAACGTGGTCTCGGAAATTGGCAACCTGTGAAAGATCCAGTCGAAAATTACTAACAGCTGGAGGTGACAGTTGTTTTAACAGCTGAGCTGACAGGATTAATTTAAATGCACTGAAATCAAAAGTAGATAACACCTGTTTAGTCTTCCAGGGCCATCCGTCGAGGTAGGCCGAGGTATACAACTGAGACAGTTTTTTTTTGTTCCTATGCACTGGCAGTCTTATTGGAATGGGGATAGTATTTTAAAGGATGTTGTAACTGAGAAAGGGGTCTGCAGGGAGGAGGGCACTGTGCAACCTTCCTTGTCTCCAAACATCTGGCTCAAATAAGAACTTCTTTTCTTCTTGTCCAAGGGCCTTGACCCAAACCCAATGGTGGATAAAGATCACTTCATTTCAAAGCCATAGTTTCTGACTCTGACAACCTATCAACTCTCTTGGGTTAATTAATATATTCTCTTTGTGTTTCCTAGCCCTTAGTGCTTTATTCTCTTCTTGCCCTCGAGTAGCTCTGCACCTTTTACATCAATAATGGTGGAATATTGTTATTTTTTGTATAGTAGTTTACATCATTATGATTGATCCACAGCCCAAATACTGAACGTGTAGCTGAGAAGCTGAGATGCGTTAAAATGTGTTGAACTTGAATTCATCTGTTTATTAGTTAATTGTACTGTGTCAAAGTGACATTATAACTATTCAACTGGATTTGCAAAACAAACGTATTTGTGTTATTCAGTCATTCAAAAAGCTGATAAAACAATTACCAAAAGGTAACTCTGAGTGCTGTGTATTTGTGGTGGTTGATATTTAACTGATAGTACACATTTGCAAACTTGCTTTATAAATCAGGGTATTTACATTGGCCTATTAACAGGTTTTATAGATTTTCCAAAGCTACCAACAGGGATACTATGTTAACATAATGTTGATATGTTATTTAACATCATGTAATCAATGAAACTTAAAAAATGATATTAAAAGTCTACCAGAAGCCATAATAGTAGTATTTCATGTTAGATTTTGAAATGTCACATGTTTTGTCAGTTTTTAGTAGAAAACTATAAAGCGGTATGTAATTCAATATGTTAACGTAATTCAGCAGGTTTCATTCAAGTTTATGAAGGAAAATTAGTTAATTCCATAGAGTGCTGCAAAACTTTTGGCCATAGCTGTAGCTGATCTCAGTTTTTGGTCACTTTCTGGATAAAAGATCAGGGACAGAGAAACAGTTTAACGGAACTTGTGCTTTTGTACCAGCCCACTTCCTATGACATCACCCAAGTAAAATCTGAGTATTAGTATTTGTACGAGTATTAGTTTCTGAGTTAGTATGATTATGAGTAATGGGTTCATATAAGCTTGATTCTGATTGAGTGTAAAAAGTTATGGATGATCCATTAGCAATGTTATTTGCACCCTAATGTGCTCTGAAAGGCGCCACAAAATGTATTTCACAAAAGTCAAAATACATTGTATTCCTTTCTTTAAATCAAATGTTGACTAATTTGAAATTCCTATCTTCTCTTATTCTTTGTATCTATATTTTCCCATTCCTCTCATTTTAATCCATTGATTTAGAAATAGTAGGATAATTCCTTATTTTTTTGTAAGTAATTTTACAGGACTCAATTACAAACAATGCCTGAAGAATGCCATACTTAATGTTAATTTATACAACAAACTAATTACTACCAAATGGCAAAATTCACATATGGAAGTTTCTTTTTTCTCCCACGCTCACATTCTGAACCAACAGCTATCTGTCTCCTGTTCGAAATGCCTCAGTGACAATTGTTTCAGATAACAGGGTTTTAAGGGGGGTGGGTTGACTTGTTAAGGCTCAGCAGATTTGCTGTTTAAAATTATTTTCCTTTTTTATTCTTCGAGCTACAGGAATAATATATCCACCCTCTATATTGTTTGCCATTGAAGTCTATGGGAGCATGAGGGAGTCCATTTTCTGTGACACATTCATTCTCTGAATCACAGCACTTAAGTGCTGTCCTATAAAATTAATTCCTCGCTTTCTGTTTTTTTTTTTCCTACTTCTTTTCAGAGATAATATTTATAAAATTTCAAATTATACAGAGAAATCTAAAGATGGACAAGCTACAACAGGTTTACCACCTCTGTTTAACAACTGCATTGACTTCCTGAAAGAAAAAAAAGAAAAAAACAAAAACCTTCCCATACGGTGAACATGAGAGACAAAAGCTTTATTTTAACTGGTATATATTAAAATGTACTTTACAATTGATTTCACTGCATTACAAGTACAATATTGCTGCATTGGGTGCCACTGGAAAGCAGGTCATGTCTATTGTTTATACAAATGTAACACTTCAGAAAACAGGTGCTTTATTATAGTGCAACAATTAACTAGGCTTACTTTTCCTGAACACATAATAAAATAATAATAGTAGAGCACCTGTTAATAGTAAAATTGACATAGAAAAATGAAATGAAGTATCTTCAGAACTTGCCAGAACAAGCACACCGAAATACCCATCCCTGACAGTGCGTGTCAACAGGCTTAACCAGCTTCTCTTTAAATCCGGGAAAACCAAGTTGTTTGTATAGAGATAACCCATCTCTGATACAATGCAGGAAGAAGAAACATCCTCAGTTTTCAAAGGGGTTTGTGTTGGTTTAACTAACCTAATTAAGTCAGCTTGGATACAAGTCCAGTTGGAATGACTTCCTTTAAAACATGTATGTGCACGTAAAGAACACGTTTTGACATTTTTATTTACCACTGTATGTCCACTGGTAATTAACATTATTACAGCACATCTTTAGGAATAGGTAAGGGGAGTACTTGTGAAGAACTCATTGCATGTAAATCAAAATAAAAATTCTGTGGAAAATCTGTCACTGCAACAAAATGAGTTGGTCAGTTTATTAGAAGAGAAAAGTCTTGGGCTCCCATATGCAAAGCATTACGCAAACCAACATCCCTACTGTTTAGCACTGTTATGACTGATAACCCCAAGAGACTTGTACCAGACTGCTGTTTCTTTAAAACAGTCCTGTTCCTCGTCATGGATAACTAATGCTGTACCAACACTGCTGCCACGCTCTACAAACAAGGCATCATTCTGCATCAAAAAACCGAAAAAACCCAACCATGATGGAGTTCGTCTTGTGACAGACTGGGGGGAGGAGGAGAGGAAAACGCAGTCCAAGAGGGGCCTAGGGACTACATACCCCAGAATGCCACAGGAGGAAACCTGACTCTGACTATTAATGAAGGTCACATATAATCAGAGGGAAATGTTTGTTCAAGGCAGTCCCGTGAAGAAACCTGTGTGGTTTCAAAAGGTACCGTGTGAACCTTTGTGTTTTGTGTGTGTTTAAAAACTGTTTTGTTTAATCTGATTTTAGCGTGAAGAAACCTGTGTGGTTTCAAAAGGTACCATGTGAACCTTTGTGTTTTGTGTGTGTTTAAAAACTGTTTTGTTTAATCTGATTTTAGTTAGGTTCCTGAAACAGTTTAGTTAGTACTCTGTGTGGAAGTTAGGTTTTTGTTTCTGTTTTATTTTGTTTTTGTTAATGTAAATAATAAAAAGAGAATGTAAATGCTTAAACCTGCAATTCTGTGTCTGGGTCTGTTATTTTAAAAGGGCAAAAACGAGCCTCAGCCACAAGGCTGTGTTACAGTCTTAAAAGAAACAGATCAATTCTTGCCTGAATATTCCCAAAATTAGCTTAGGGAGTCACCTATCTGATGTTCAGTCTATTGTTTCCTCAAGTAATGCAGCTTGTCAGTACATTTCAGCGAAAAAACCTATGACGTTAGTGTGAATGCACACCGGAGAAAAATTAATTAACGTGTTGATTTAAATTAACTCACACAACGCAAGATATTAATTCTGTATACAGTCTTTTGTTTTGCATTGGAATGAAAGACCAACCAAATTCAATCATAATATGTGTTCCAAAAATACCAAAATCAAAAAGTAGAACTCGCCTACTTAACAAATGCCCCAAGAAGATTTTTTTCATTTACAGCCACTGGCGACAAGCCATGTTTCATATTGCACACGGTGCTTGTCCTTTCTCTTCTTGTACAACGCTTTTTTACAGAAAAATCACTACCAATAAAAACAGACCAGCTTTATACAGGTAACCGCTGTATGATTTAAATCCCGTTTCCTTCATAAAAAGCATGACTATAAACCTCGTATACAGTACATACATTGTATTGTATTTAATGTAGTGATTTCAGTCCTGCTGCGGAAGGGACATGGTTATGGGGGGGGGGGGGGGGTGGGTGGGTTGCACTAGCATAGGTGGCTGTAAATAAGCATACACAATTTCTGAAGGTGGAAATAATTAAATAATGACATGGAATCATAATTTTGTCTAGTGAAAATACTTAAACACATTTTACAATTAACATGTTTCTTTATGTTTTAATTCAGAAACTGTTCTGTTCTACAAGTTCAATTCAGTATTAGCAAACCTCATCCTTACAAGTTTATTGCAGATGTTGGCTGATGAGTCTATATTAAAGTGAAGATAGAGCACCATGGTGTAAAGAAAGATTGGAGTTAAAATGCTTAAAACCCAACAGCCTGACAGTAGTGTTGTTGTATTGACATTTCTGTCATATACACACTGACTTGTAAGTAACATAATATTTTAAGATATTGAAAAAAATGAATGGGGGGGGGGGGGGGGGGTGGCCTTTGGCTGCTAACATGAATAAGGGTGGATAGTCAAGGTGCTATATCAAGCATATACAGTAATGAAATAAAAGGGTGCACTATCAAATGGCAAATATAAAATATCAGTGACATACACACTTCTACAAGTAAAGACAGCAGCTCCTCTTCAATAACTTCTTAGGATGCCTGCATATATAACTTTGTATTCAAACAATTTCAAGCTGCCAGGTTTTGCAAATCAGAATTCACAAAAGCCAGTTTGCTACACTTCACTTGGTTTGAGGCCAAAGCTGAAGGCGCTACTATGGAAAGTAATATAAATGCCTGTCTGTCTGATAGGTAAAGAAAATATTATTAACTGACAATATAATATTTGTCTCATGGGTTATATGGCGAGACTAGACATGGCACTTCTGGATATACTGCACTGAATAATGACCATAACTCCATAGTTGTATAATCCTGTATATAAGTTACTGATCCATACTAATTTTCAGTTCCCAATAAGTCAGATCCATCTGTTCCGAGTTTTAGCTGAAGTGCTTTTACTTTCATATCAAACTAAACTGACAAAATACAGAAGCTGTGACCCACTCACTTGAAGAACTTAGTTGACTTCCATCACTCTTACACATGTTTCTCTCTTAATAAACATCGTCTTCATATAAGAGGACAAGCCCATTAGAAACAACATAGAAGTCACTGAGATCCAGAGTCCTTGTGCACAGGTGGTTGA
Organism: Polyodon spathula; assembly: GCF_017654505.1. NCBI lineage: Eukaryota > Metazoa > Chordata > Actinopteri > Acipenseriformes > Polyodontidae > Polyodon > Polyodon spathula. Next base: position 27,976,800 of record NC_054541.1, on the reverse strand, counting down.
GAGGCCTTGAAATAAGCTCTCCACATATTCCAATAGTAGTCATGTCTGCTGTGCCCACTCTCATTATTAAAAATAATACTAGAACAAACAAGCACAAGAGGTTCTTAAAACACAATCAGCGTTTGATATCCACCTCTTGAGGTTGGACACACACCTGATGGGGCCTCAGAGACTTGATTTATTTGAATATGGTCGAGCTTGACAAGTGCTCCTTGCTTGCAAGACAAGAAAAAAAGGAAAGCTAACCTACCAGATCACATCGAGATAAAGCATAGTGTACAGTCTTCAAGGGTTAGAGAGTATGATTCAGCAGTGGCCTCAACCTTTGATGCTGAGCACAAGGGGCCTCAGAAACAGATGGTCACCTCTTCAGCCTAAATGAAAAGGGTCCCAGAAGCTGTGGCGATCAAACTCCAAGAGCCTATCGGCATTACTTATGTTTTCTCTTCAGCATTTGTTGCCCTGTTCCACAACAGCCAACACAATGTTCGAAAATAACAACTGTACAACATTGTACCTATGGTCATAAGAATATACTGTGTGATACATGGTCTAATCCTTATGGACATGGAAGTACATCAATTGTGGTCCCATTCTGGTATCAGTTCCAATTACTATTTATTTTAGAAAAAGTTTTCTCCATCTCTGCCTTATACAGTCAACTTTGTATTTTTCAGTTTGACTATTATATTGAAGGATTATTATATCTATTTGACTGTAACCTGAAGACAGATTTGTCTCTTAGCCTTTTCACAGATGCTCTGAAAATGTCAGGTCCCTCTTCTTTCATGTACCCATGTTCAGAATAAATGCCATGTATGAAAACTTCAACAATAAAGCCAAAACAAAAATGCTTTAAATTTAAAACTAGTTAATAGACTAGCAAGTACTGGCAAAATCAACTCCTTTTTATACGGTACTGAACTAATTTATTTTAACATATTGTTTAGGGACGTTGCGATACCTGCACGGTGGGTGTTTTAATAGTAGTAGCTGCAACAAATCGACAATAACAATCCAAAGCAAATGTGCCTTTGTTACAGACTTTCTACCAAGTCTGGATTAAACTATTTTGGCTATTACAATATTTAATTAACCCCTTGTAAAAAAAAAAAAAAAAAAAAAAAAAAACACACACACAAAACCGCTTAACATAAAAAGAACAGTCGTACAAGGACCAGAGTAGCAAGGGCAGTTTACACTGCTTCAGAGTTCCTGCATCATAAATTCCAGATTTTCTAAACCCATTCATGTAAATGTCTTGTCTTCTTTTAATTTTTTCAAGCAAATTGGCTTCATCACACTGCCATTCTCATATTCACTTTGGCATCTGACAATTTCTTTCCCTTGCCCAACGTTTAACCTTTGCTGCATACCAGTCTGTCAGAGGCTGGGATCACTCACTTTATGCCACACTCTAATGGGTGGAAGAATTACTGGCAATTCAATCAAAACCGCCAATAAAGCCAAAACAAATTCCCAAACAAAATGTCCCGTTATACGAAACTTACTGTACATTCATACACATCTAAATATATAGATATCTAAACTCATACTATATATGTCCACATATGTAGCTATTCACACATCCATCCACACACACACACACACACACACACACACACACACACACACATATATATATATATCATGGCTGCCAGCACAATGATGGCTTTGCATCAGGCAATGAGGGTGGGCTGATGGTTATGTGGGAATAGCTGTGTTTGGATGACCCATATCTTCAGTGGTGGCAGGTTTAATAGACAAGAGGTACAGTGGGTTATAACCATGCCCCCTCCATATTCATTTTTCATGTAATTGTTGAAGAACAGGTTCACAAATTAAAGAACTAAAGAAAATAACTTCTGTAACTTTGGTTATAGCACACCACTTATAAGGCTGAATAATTTATATAGCTGACAAAGAAGAAAATATTCCTTTTGAAACCTACACATATTTTTCATCTGGCACATATACATGCACTGCCTTGACAGTCTAGAACTATTAATCTACCAAAGCTTTTATTATACACCTAGCTCTCTTTTTTTAATCACTCACCTAAGGACGTTTACTGTTTTCAGCCCTGCTTTTTTTAATTTTTGCTATTCCCTAGCCTCTTAACTTTTTTTTTTTGCTACTGATCTTTCTTGAAAACTAAAAGACAGAATGTGTGAAAAGAGGAAGAAAACAATTAATACAGCACTTTCATAATGATTGAAACTATGGCTAATTCATTTTTCATCACAAACTACCATTCGCTGTTGATGACCTTTGAGAGATATACAACACAATTCTCTCTCTCTCTCTCTCTCTCTCTCTCTCTCTCACTCTCTCTCTCTCTCTCTTTCTCTTTCAACTGCGGGTCCTTTGTTTGCACATTTCATTTTAACAGCACCGGGATAATGTGTGGACCCGGTAACCATTCTAATGTCTAACTGTAACCTTCACTAATGGAGTCTCTAGAGCTCACACAGCCTCCCTCTCTGCCCAATATCATTCTATATTGCTCATTGTTGCCTAGCCTTCCACCCCCACCCCCAGCACCCCCCACCCCTCAACCCTGGAGTGCTGGGCTGAAAAGCTCCACAGTTTATTCACAGAGCCCTTCTTGTCTAAACTATTAGGTAGTGAGGTCGTGAAAAGGGATGCAGGGGTCGTGTCATTTTTTTTCTTAAAACCTAAACATTAGAGAAGGGTTTTCTAAGGAAAGGGATGGCAATTAGTTTTTCTTTTTAGATGCATTCAGTAGTTGGTTTAATATTTGCTGCTAATTCTGAAACAACACATATCTCTTTTATTATGGCACCGTCCAAGAAAAATACACCAATGGTATGTTTCTTTGGGAACCAAGCACTGCACTTTAATTCAGTTGTAACACATTGTGGCACCAAATGTTAAATAAAAATAGGGGAAGTGGTTTAGTTACTCTTTCATACAGTTATAAGTGCTAATGCATTCATGAACTTGAAGATGTAAAACAGCATTTAAATAACTCTGTATTTTAAATAGTGGTGGGAAAACCAAGCAGCCTTTTTTGGTCCTTGTATGTAATGTGAACATGTCTCAGAAATTGGTTAAAGGAGCTGAGTGATACTGTATCTGTGCCATTTCAAACACTGTGTCCCAGACAAGAGCTCAAAATAAATGACATGTTCCAAATGTCTTTTCTCTGAACGGCTTCTTTTTGCTGTTAAATGTAATTCTGTATTTCAACAGACTGTTAATGCATTTGAATGGCCGTTCTAAATGCCCAAACCCCTTTTCACCTAAAAAGCAGCTTATTAAGTGCACTGAGCAATCTTTGCAGCAATGCCATTTGTTTATTTGTCCCTGGAGTGCAGAATTAAACTACCTTTGAATATCCTTCTTGATATTCGCTACATATTTCTAAAGCAACAATGAAGAAGGATGTTTGAGTTGCTTGCTTTTGATGTGATGCATTCTCTTTTTGCATGTCATATTTCGAATGATATTGGTATTTTGCATGTTCTATTACTTTATAAGATTAACTAAATATTTAATATCTAGTATACATGTCCATGTTTTTTCATTCTTTAGACCTGCCAACATCAATTGGACGTTACTGTACCTTATTGAGGATTTGAGCAAGGGGGGCGACTAGTAAAAACTACACACAATACTACTGAATTGTAGTTTGCTACTGTATATTTGTTTATAATTATTTGACATAATGTAGCTGAACCTCAGTGCCTACTCAGTCACTAAAACATAAACAAATAAGATAGCAATCTTCCAGCACCTCACATTAAAATTCAAATTGTTACTGCACAATTAGACTTGTAATAAATATGCAAAGCGCTGCAGACAATGGTACAACCAGTTGATGCTACCTCTCTTCAAACAAAAGATGTGACTTTGCCAGGGTCTCATTACAGAAATATGTTAGTCACAAATGAAAAACTGATGAGGTGATAAAGGTGTGTTACTGGACACATCCAAATGATCTCTGTAATGCTCTATTTAGTGCTCCTCTTACCTCTTCAGGAATATATTGGTGGACATGGAATTCTGTATGACTTATGCCTTCAATAAATCTTACATAATCGCTTGCATAACAACAAAAATATTGGTTACAAATAAAACAATCCTATACTAAATTTTAAAAAGAAGCGAGCTACAAATGTACTGTACATGCATAAACGTTAGGAACAAACATGATGTCGCTATGTACATTGCTCAGATACACAACAGTGAACTGTGGATTACAGGCAAGAATCCACCAAGTAATGTGTGACTAGATAAGGAGTGCCTCATAGGTGAGTGGGTGAAGCGTGCCTTCCACCATAAGGGGGATAATCATTTTTGAGTGGTGTACAGCACAGGTGGTTTCATATATATATTATATATATATATATATATTTATACCACCCACGGTAGCGTCTGTTTAATAAAACCCGTGGATTTTTTTTTCACTAAAGATTTCACTACTTTCATAAACCACCACAGTTAGTTGTATAAAAACATACTTCGGGTAGAGTAACGATTAATAAATGTTTACATGGTCTGACCGATGGTACTGATTCCTACTAACATTGGGTTATAGAATAAATACATAATCATCAAGTGCTGAAAAATAAAAGCAACAAATGGTTAAAATTAAAGAGTACAGCAACAATCTCTAAATGGCAGTCTAAACAAAAAATAGCAGAAAGACTTGGTTTATCGAAAAGCACTGTGTGGGTGGGCTATTATTAACAAACACAGGAGAACAGGAACTACTGCAAATAACTCTAGGTGTGGAAGACCAAGAAAGATTTCTGCAAAATCAGAACAACTGTTCGAGCAGACCGGCAAAATCCTTGGATTATTGCAAAAGTTTTGACACAAGAATTGAGAGAAGATGGTCAAGAAATTCACAAGCGAGCAATTCAATGATACCTTAACAAGATGAACATCCAACAAGATGAATGTCACAAAAGAAAACGATTGGAGTTTTCCATTGACTACTTGAAGAAGCCTGATGATTTCTTCAATCAAATTTTACAGTCAGACAAATCCAAAATAAACCTTTTTTTTTTTTTTCACCAAGCAAGCAACATGTTTGGAGGAAGAGAAGGTAAGAATTTAAAGAAAAGTTCATAATGCCCAGTGTTAAACATGGTGGAGGTTGTGTGATGGTATGAAGTTTTCTTCCTCAGGCACTGGCAACCTTTGTATTGTAGAAGGATAAATGAATGCTGCAAAATATCAAGAAATTTTGCACTCTCATTTGTTACCAAGTGCTAGAAGGCTTATTGGACAGAAGTTTGTATTCCAGCAGGATAATGACCCTAACATTCTGCAGAGTCTACAAACAAATTTTTGAAAACAAGTAAGATTACAGTTATGGATTGGCCACCTCAGTCCCCAGACTTGAATTCCATCAAGATGTTGTGGATTGGCTTGAAGGCTGCTGTTGCAAAAAGGAAACCAAGTCGATTGCAAAACTCAAAAGCTGTATGTGTTGAAGAATGGGCACAAATATCTCCGGAAAGTACAAAATATATAAAAAAAGCTGAAAAGAAGCAAAGGTTCACAAAATACTAATGTAAGGGTGCCCAAATATTTTTGCCAAAGTATGAAAATAGTTTTTGCATGTTCTTTTTCATTCTATGCATGTCATCTAATAATTTGTTGTTTTATTATAAAGCTGAAACTCTAATTTATATCTTTCAATAGAACAATTAGAAGTTATAGAAACCACTTTCTTTGTGGTTTTTCTCATTTTTTTTAACTGCCCGAATACTTTGGCTGCGTCTGTATATTGTTCCTGAACTTACCCTCAGGCTCGTTTTTGATAAGCTCCTCCATTTTCCTCTGTTTCAGCGTGTCCACCACATCGGCCAAGCTGCCCTTGCGTCTCTCTGGGGTCCCCAGAGCCGTGCTGGAGCCCGAGTCGCTGCCCTGACGAGCGCAGTCTTCTGTCTTAGTCGGTGAGGTAGATGAGTTTTGCTGCGCATATGGACTCAGAGACTGACCCTTTACGCCATCTTGTTCCTAAAGACAAAGCAAAGAATTGTCAGTCCTACACTTAGTTGTTAGAGTGCTGACGTAAAAATATATATAATTGATAACAAAAAGAGTAAATTATATTTGAGTAGTAGTGACACGACTATTTTAAATTACCTTATGTTTCATTCTTAAAATAGACCGATGATGATTACTGCAGAAGATAGTTGATGTTTTACGGAACACTATGATCATCTTTTTATGAGTGGTAACCTTAATATCACAGTATACAATACATCTTGCAAGTTATCAAATAAAGGCTCACAAGAAGAACGACTAATGTAAATCACTTAAATTACTGTAATTCACAAAAATTAAACCAACAAAACACAATTCTTTTCATGGAATGATTTAAACATTTGGTATTCAATATTTTACTATGCCAAATAACTTGATAAGTTTCTTTTGTATAAAGACAATCCAATCAGAATAATAATAATTAAAAAAAAAAAAAAACTAAAGTTGTACACTCTCAGTGTTATACTACAACAGTAATAAGTACTATTATTTGCTCAAAATGACGTGCTGCTGTAGTTTGTTAAAACATTTTAATGTATAAAATAAAATAAATAAATAAATACTTTGTTTAGCTGATGGCAAATTGAATTGGGAAATGATCAGCCTTTTGCTTAAAACATGTACCACAGGTTATCATTTAAGAGCAGCGATGAGTTGTTTATTTTTTCAACTGGATAAAAGTATTTTAATAGTAAAACACGTTATTGGATTTACATTTCCTACATTGCACAAGTAAGCTTCCAAGGATTATTACACATGTGAAATTGTCTGTATGAATGTAGAGATACTGTATTTTATTTATTTTTTATTCATTACTATTTTTTTTTTTTAATTAGTCGTTGCCAATTATTTTTTTGTTATTTTCTCCCAATCTGAAATGCCGAATTATTATTTAGGCTCAGCTCACCGCTACCACCCCTGCGCTGACTCGGGAGCGGTGAAGACGAACACATGCTGTCCTCCGAAGCATGTGCCGTCAGCCGACCGCTCAGCCAATTGAGTGCCTCCTCCTGGGAACCCCCGTCCAACAGTTGGCTGTGGAATAGTCCAGGCTCAAACCGGCGACGTCCAGGCTATAGGGCACATCCTACACTCATGCAGAGTGTTTGGGAGCCCCCGTATTTTATTACTTGGTATAAGGAGCAAGAGGTTCACCCTCCTTTCCTTGGCAAATGGATCTCTTCCAAAGCAGAGATATATATTTTTAAGGTTTAATTACAGAACACGTCAGATATTTACAGATGAGGCCAATGGTCTTCGTTTGTTGATCTTAGTTAAGCTTTACATAATCTAGTCCTATTATCTCATACAGCACTAAGTGATTGACAGGAAAAGTCACATCACTAGACAAAGGAATTATCCAGCCTGAGCAGGCTGCCGTTTTAGTTAGGAGCAGAACACAGCCATACAGTACAGGGGCTTCAGAAAACAAGACCTGGAGAAAATTGAATTGCACAGCCACTCTGTGACAGGGTCACACCTCAGCAACATACAGTAGACTTCATAGATTCTTCAATAGTGTACAATTTCCAACGCAACCTACTGTACATTGACAACACATACATTTAGGCATGTTATTTTTTTCTGATTTCTGAGAGAGAGAGAGAGAGAGAGAGAGAGAGAGAGAGAGAGAGAGAGAGAGAGAGAGAGAGAGAGAGAGAGAGCAGTTTCCATCATATTTTTGTCAGAGCAATGGTGAAAAGCATTAAAACATTAGTAACATGTATCACAAAAGGTGATATCAATCATATTGCGAAACAGACAGCCTATGCAAACCAGATACTGGAAGTTGTAGAAATCCAGATTGTAATGAAACAGAGGGCAGCTGCCCTGTGGAGACACTTCATATGAAATGCTGTGATTTTTTTTTTTAAAGAAACATATATGTAAAAGCTCAAGTTGTTTTTCTCTCAACATTTTCAGCAGCCAAGCTGCCACTTGGCTGTGTCATTATTTATTTTTTTCTCCAAAAGCATTCATTTCATTTTTAGCTGTACCATTTAGCTTTAGCCTTGCCCTTTGACCCCTGTCTCCAGGATACCATCTTCATGGTTTAATCCGTGTTATAATCCCTTATTTAAAAGATTAAAAAATAAATAAAATTAGCAGTTAAGATTGAAATTTGGCATTGAGAATTACATTTTTTGGCCTTGTGTGACACACAAACTGCCAAAGTAAAATAATATGGAAAACAAATGTCCTAGGGTATTTCATATCAAAACTTGGTTGAAAGGACCAGCACTTGCAACTGCACTGATCATAACAACAATAGTGTGCTTTTTTTTGTAAAGCTCTGACATTAACTGTGTGTGTATTTAGAAAATCATGTCACACCTGTCATATCGCATTTCTTTAATCCATAGCCTACTTAAAAAGAAACACCCTTTATTTCTGAAAGCCGTCTTGAAAACAAAACAAAAAAAATCACAAAAAAACCCTAACTATTCCTGCGTTAATATTTCCGGGCACTGTCACAACTGGAGTTCATAACAAAGGTGCTTACTCAACCCAGTTTAAACAACATGGTGCTTTAAAGACGGTTAAATTGATAATGAACTGTTTGCACGGATTAAAATGACAAGAATATAACTCCCTAAACCAACTAGCTTTCAGGTTGACTCCTTTGCCAGGGTTTAGTGGTGTCAAGACACTTTACATTACCAGCATCAAATGTTAGTGATTCCTGTATTTGAAGGCAGCATTAGAGGCTTGAAATAACTTGTACCCCCTACAATACTGTAGCTGACAAGACCCTGGTGCAGGTGGAAAGCTGTATTTGACATTAACACCCCACTACTGTTTACTGCAATAACTATACAACAGGCATTTCCGCAGCGGAATATTCATATTCATGTGTACTGCATGCATGAATTTTGATGAGCACTATTAAGGGTGTAGGTGGTTCTGCTTTTAGTTTGCAAATGTCAATTCTATTCTAAATCACTCCTAACAAAGTAAATGAACTGTACTCTCTGTAACGTGTTTTACTTTATCCTTTTAAAGCTTAAGCATGGAAATAGAATTTAAGAGCATATATCTGACTAGTGCACATTTCAGATATACCAAATAGTTAATGAGGGCCCCGGTACAGAATTAGGTAGATACAGTTGCCCATGTCTCATTAAATATGAAACTGGAGCTTTTGATTTTAAGCCTATGAGGGTATGAAGGGATGTAGATCAGAGGGTATACCAGAGAACAGCCAGGTAGAATATACAGGATTAAAGTGTTTGGTTCTCTTTGCAAGAGAACGTACACAGAAAGTGTAAATAACAATACCAGTGATAATAATACAACCCCCCCCCCCCAAAAAAAAAACAACAGTTTAATAATAATGGTTTCAGTTAGGTCATTTTTCAAAACCTGTGAAGTAAAAAAAATAAAATAAACATCTGCATTATTTTGACACCTGTCAGTCCTACTTAATGTGTTAATATGCGAATCCCCTGTATAGTATACTATAGTAGTTACTTGGATGGTGCTTTCTTAAAAAAAATGGAACCAAAAATATTGTTTCAACTTGACATCCCTAAAATGTAACCTTTGTTTAATAACTACTGGTACATATAAGAATACCATCCTAAAGCTCTTTTTTTTTTAACGGTACACTAACTAGTAAATAACAACACATAGTAGTGTAATTGTGTCAGCACACCACAAATGGTTCTGAAATGTATTTAAAACAGCTTAAAGACTTACATCTCAAAATATAACACTAATTATAAACTTTAAAGTAACTTAAATAATAAAATTATTTTGAATTAAACAAATAAGACTATTTTTACTTTACTTAAATTGATAATATATGTTACATATCATATAAATAAATACAATTGTGATGATCATAGTAAAGGTTGAACAATATTTAATTGTGAAGAAACCTTTACCCAGTATATAACTATCCAATATGAACCAATTTTGTTGATTTCCACATGTCCTGCATAGAGATTAATGAAGTATTTTTCAAATAACAGCAAGTAAAACAAGTCTTCTTAATGGCTGCTAATCTATCAAGGTTTTGCTTCATCCTTGAAGCAAATGAAGCAATACAAATTAGACATGGAATGGGTGGATAAGGCACATAGAAAAAACTTCTCTCGATGCATTACTTTACTTGCTGGCGTTCATTACTCATTAATCAGATAACAAAGGACTAATTAACACCTAGCCATTATCACCTGCATGTATAATCCTCCCCCTGTTCTAAATGCAGCAAACTCTAAAACTCTAGGGGCCATGAAAGGAGAAAAGAAGAAAAAAACAACAGAAGAGAAATACTTAAATGCCATCCCTTTTCTCTCTAGCAGCAATTTCCACAGATGAAGAGGTCACCACTGTTTAACTGTGCGGCGCCGTGTTAATTTAGTATGACAAGATAAAGCAGTAATCTCTGCTTGCGAGAGGCTGTAAGCCACCCGCTATCCAGGGACACGCTCAAGTCGATTTACACTGTATATCACTTTATACAATTGCCGTGACAAAGCCCCTCTGAGTTCTTGCATGTAAATCTCTCTCTCACTCAACTTTGCTGCCAGTCAGAGGGGATCGGATTGGCGCTAAAGCCTTTGCAGACGTAACAACTTGCACATGCCATCCAGCTCCGCAATCCACCTCAAGAGTAGTTTAGAACTTAATAATCCACTGATCCTACTTCCATATCGGCTTGCCTTTTATTTTTCAAAATAACAGTCTGTCCATTTTAGTTGTCATTCAAATGATTAAAGAGATACTTTTTGTTTGGAGATTTGCATTTTTATATTTTGTTCTATTTATTTTATTTTATTTTTAATAATTATTTTTACATTTCTCATTTGATTTTTCTTAAAAATAAATACATGCCAAATAAGACCTGATCTGAACACTGCTACGTGCATGAAACTTGATTTTTAATTCATTTGTCAAGGCATGGTTTTGATCTTATCTTACCGACACTGTACTTGTTTTTGAAAACAAAACAGAACTAAGACATTTTGAACCTGGGGAAATAAGTCACAGTCTCTCAGCAGAAGCTCTTCGGATGAGCCTGTTTTACACTAAATCAACAACTGTATTTCAAGCAAGGAAATATATTGAACATTAGTTTTCACCCGTCACTTTTACTCTACCAAAAAGTAAATAGAACTCCTGAGAACCCACTAGCAAGAAAACTTTGAGAAACAGCTGCATCTACTTTCCAACACCAGTTCTCATTTTATTTTTCGATGGCAAAATCAGATTCTTTAAAGCAAACAGAAAAGGTAAATGATATTTTTTTCAGTTAATGTTTCCGTAACGTAGAGCAAAGTTTCAATGCGTTAACGGAAGTGCAGACCTGACATATCTCCTAAATCAACACCCATAAGCGCAGGCTAAGCAGGTTTTATGCAGCACTATAAATGACCTACCCAACTAGCTGATATCTCATTATAGTTTATAAATTTATAAATTTGGAAAGTAGTAATAAAAGGTAACTAGTTCAGGATGCTGTATTTTAAGAGTTGTTTTTCATTGAGCTAAATGTTCTCAATAATGTAGTTTGACACTTCAGTTAGATAGAACCAGTAACATAATAAATTAGTCTTTCTTTGGTAAAAGGACAACATTATATGACACATTAACCTATACATTAAAATGAGTACCATTATTAGAGTACATATGTGCACTTTGTAACAGGTACAATGTGCTTTCATTTATAGAGTAGTGTATATTGGATCATCTGATAAGTTGTAGACAAGAAACAATACCGTAATAAATGTCTTGGAGAACACATCAGCTTCTTAGATTAATTGGGGAATACATTATATTAATAAGGGTGTTGTTGAATACTGAATGCATACTTTCTAACATTTTCTTCAGTAGCTTTTCATGGGGTGAGGAGGAAAAAGTACTAGGGTTAAAATTAAATGGTTGACAACTATTAAATTGTTATGCACAACCATGGGCATAGATTCCCTTTACCTTTCACATTTCCCAAATAATCTGAAACATATTGGGATAGGTCATGAAATACTATATAAATCTTGAAAGAACACAAACTAGGTTACGAAGAAATTACATGCAGCCCTGTACAGACGCTGCACAATATTACCTGTGGTAACTTGTTTTATTTTGTAACTTTCTGCTTTTTGCCTCAGGACCTTATCAAAAAAGAGGCATCTGTGTGTAATTAGCCCATCTATAGCACATTTAGAAACAAAACATACTGTATGAAAAACACCTACCATTGAATTGTGGAGAGAAGTGGGGCTGTCAAGGCCGAAATTTTCCCTGGTCAAAGAGTTTACAGACTGAAACTCCTCCGACTGAAGCTTGCTGGAATAACTGGAGTTCAGGGGTAGGTGAATGACAGGGAGCCCATCACTCTCCTTATCTTCCAATTTCTGTCTGCTTGTCGCCATGGCTACCTCTCCATCTGTTCCCCCATATGGAGAGGCTGGTCGCTTGGAAGACATCCTGGAAACAAAAAAAAAAAAAAAGAAGAGAGAGACAGAGTGAGTATGAAACATCCACAGAAGTCTTTCATTGTGTCCATTGCATTTTTGTGCCATTGTTGTAGACAGGGCTTTGTGTACTAGATGACACAGTCTAGGAACCCATCCAAATACCACTGGTGAACCAGCATGGCAGACAGACGGGCAAATCAGACATCAGCAAAGGCAAAATGGTTTCAATTCTGGTACAGCAGTTTCTTCATTTAGTTGGGTCATACAAAATTAAATTTGTATAACATTTGAAATATTTGTTTATTTGAGGCAAATATATATTATTTTTTTCCAGTATGGCATCACACTTTCTAATAAAACTGACACCAACTGTTATGAGCATTGAATTCATGTTGCCCTCAACTCATTTTGTTCAGCTTTTTGTCAATTATGGATTTGCCAGGAGCAAGGTGTTGTTGTTTGGTCTAATCAATACATATATTGTCTCACAATATAAAGATATAAAAATATATTTATTAAATTATTTTGGTTCACAAATATATTTAAATAAATAGATAAATAAATAAAGAGAACCACAAATTTCTACTGAAGCAATTGCCCTTACATTTTGAACAATGAAACCCAAACTAGGTTTTTAAAATGAAAAAAAATAAAAATAATAATAAAAAACTATTTCTTTTAATTGTCTTATTACAAGATAAGCAATACAGGGAAGGACATTTGGTAAATGAAAACACTGAGAATAAAGGCACATTGTAACACTTGAAATGAAATGCCCAAGATACTCAAATAAAGGTATGAAAAAAGAAATCAGTAAAAACATTGATCTCTTGTCCCATCATAAAAGGCCTTTGAGTGTATTTCACACTATTTAATTTTACCTCAAATTGTTTTCTTCCCATTAGAATTTTGAACTAAGTTGTAGTAAAAGGTTTTATTATTTTTTTCCTGGCAATTACAGGTCATTGTATAAGAACTTCTCAGCCTTGAATCTATTGTCACCACCACCCTTTGAAAATGTTTCTTATAAAAGCATATGCAAAACAATGAAACCACCTTGGAGTTTTATGCAAATCCCCCACACAGCTAAAGCTTTGAGAGAGAAAAGTCTACGACAGTAAAAAAAAACCCAGAGAGGAGGTGGGCTGTTTTCTTAATACTGATGAAAAAATAATGTTTTTACTGCCCTCCCAAGGTTAGCACCCTAGCCCATGGGCACGAATCCTTTAAATAAACATTTTTCGCAAAGTAGACCAAATACTGCACAGGCTTGCTTATGAATAAATTAAACATGTGCTTTCTAGAAAAAATGTTTTTTAAATGGTACCTTTTAAATATGTTTTAAGCAAGAATCCTGCCTGTGTGAACTTTTTACTAAAATCTACAAAAGAAAATGTAATGTTTACTGACAGTGCCTCAATATGGTTATTGATTTTGCAATCAAGTATTTTAAGTATAGTTCAACCAATGTGATTCAAAACAAATGAAACTGCAAGAGAAACAAAAGCTGTTTCACATCCTGACTTCTCTGCATACAGTCATCCTTGTGTGACAATTTAAAGGTACTACATTTAATCATTTTCCCAAACAGTATTAAGATCCCAAAAATAAGAACATCCCTTTTCCATGGAAGTCTTTAACACTCAGTGAGGTCTGTCTACTTACTGGTCTGTTGCTCCACACAGCAATAAAAAAGAAGAAAAAAACCTTAGAGAATCCAGCTGAATAAACTAAGGTCCTCAAAGATTGCCAGGGAGCACGCTCAGCAGCAAACTCTGAGGCTGAGAGATCTCCAATCATGTTTGTTTATTTTACCTCCAAACACACTCACTGCAACCTTTTGTTTCTCTCTCTGGCAGGGCACACCCATGGGTAGGTCCTCCAGTTAATTCAAAATTACTGCTGTATCCCCTTATGAGGCCTTATATAAACATATTGCGGTTTAGTCTTCTTTGTCCAGTTCTCCAAAATCAAAACCTCTTTGTTATGTAGTTCATCCATTTGGATTTCAGGATCAAAAACCATTGACTACAGGTCCTTATTTAAAAAGAAAAAGAAAAACCTTATATATACTTTTCCTCAACTAATAACTTACATGGTTACTAAAAGGGCCGTTATTTACATGGGGTCCAGAATATAAGCCAATAACCTCACATTTTGCATTTAAAATGACTACTAGGGTGTTTATACTAACATGTGACATGCCTAAGCCTTTCATGTTCTACCATGTACACTCCTGATGTGAGTTTGACAATCACAGCTCAATCTTGGCTATAAAATATTTACAAATCTGAAATACACTTGACGCATCAACTCAATACATTATGCTCTGGTGAGATGCCCTTTTGCATGGTGGGGTTACAATTGTGAATCTCCTGTTGCCAGAAGTGAGATGAGGCGAGATGCCAGATCCTGATTGAAACTTTAAGGTGTTGCACCTTCTTTAAGGATGGGGTTAGTGGCTGCCCACTAGGGAAAGAGAAAAAAACACATGTATTTCAAATCCACCACTGATAAGATATGCCTAGCTGGCTGCTTGCCATGCGTGGTCCGTTGCCTATTGCGGTATAAAAGTTGGTTTAATACCTTTTTGAAGTGCTAAATACAGGAATACAAAAAAAGACAACTGCTGCATTTCATTGTTTAGTATGACCTGTTTGGGATGTATTTGTCATTCATTTTTACTCCCCAAACATACATTTTAATAACTTTGATATGGGTGTAAGTGTGGCCCTGCTATTTTGGCCTGAATTATTTAGCCTAATAGTAGCAACTTGATTCTCAAACATGCAGTTTACATATATTAACCAATTTTGCCCAATTTATTAACAATATAAACTTACTGTTTGCTAACAAAAGTTGTTACATAAAGCTTTACTGAAGTAAAGCGTATTATTATTATTATATTATTATTATTATTATTATTATTATTATTATTATTATTCTACAACCAATCTCTTTGAAGCATACTTTTAATACAATATTGAATCCGGGGTTACGCTGGGTTATATTAGAATGTAATTTAAAGTTTGCAGACCTGTCCTGGTGGATAGCCTACATAAAACATGTAAAACCTGTAGTTAAAAGCTTTTTATTTTGTAGACAAATCAGCAGTAAGTATGGTGTCTAAGGTCATAATTAGCAGACATTAAAATAATTTAACTATGTACTGGTATGACCATAAGGCAGACCAAAGAAATCAGCATATAGAGCTAAGTTCAATACTAACCAATCTGCACAGTATAGTACTATTTTATTTTTACAATAGCAGATTTACTATTTTGTTGTTTCTGGAAGCATCAGTCTGATTTCATTTTAAACCTTTCTTTTGTGTGCTCTGATTTCTGTTAAAAACAACAGTTAATGTGCATACTAATTATTCATGTGTGCTCTTATTAAGTGGGATTTGTTTTCTAAAAAACTTGTGATGTGAAAACATATCTATGTTCTTAATCAGCAATCTGTTAAAGACTGTATCTATGTAGTTCTACTTACACATAATTCAGGTGCCCTGTATTGTCACTGCAAATAACACATGTTATTTTGCATTTCTAAAACAATAGGCCCTATTCACAATGAGTTTATAAACATTCTATTAGGTTTTACGTACTTTTTAATATTACAGATTATACATTTACATAATTTTAATTTAAATATATGATAGTGAAAGACCAGTTAGAAATTCAGAAGTATGTTTTTAAATCACTGAACTAAAACACTTAAATTCTTAATTCACGCATAACCAACACAACGATGATGTCTTAAGGTCTGGTTCCACTAAGAGCGGTAGTGACCATTATATTTATATTAATAAACGTGATATATTATACATACATTACATTATATTATAATGAATAAATATGTATTAATAATATATATATATATAAATATATATATATATATATATATATATATATATATATATATATATATATTTTTTTTTTTTTTTTTTACGTCTGAACCAAACAATGTTTTTCCACACCGTATAAAGTTATTTGTGCATTGCATGACTGAATTGTTTACCTGGCATGGCGAATCCAACTGTTTTATGACAATATAATTAAAAACCTGCATAAAAATCCTCCTTGAAATACTACAAGACGCCCGTCATTATTAAGACCTCTTTTTTTCAACTTTGATGTGTTTTGCTTGGAGGTCTATGGCATGCAATACGCTATACAGTGTATGTTTTCTTTTGCTCTTCAAATGCTAATATTTTTACTTGCCATGTCTAGTTTGGCCTCTATGGTGTCTTGTTTCTTTAGCATATCCTTATAATCTGGAAGGAGCATATACAGTTGAGGGCATTTTTGTCCTTACGGAAATAACCTATAGAAAGTCATATAGTAAATTGGTCAAGTTTTCTTTAAAACCTTTTAGTTCTATAGAGTGTGCTATAGTACTACTGTAGGGAGACCCTTTTGAGTACTATAGGAGGATAATCGTTTAGGATTTCTCTAAAACCTTTTTAGTCCCATAAAGTCCAATTGTACCTCAATAGGATCCTATAGGACATCTCCGGAAGGGTGCACCCTGAAAACAAGTCTTTCGTTTGCCATCGCTCACTGTACATAGTGCAGATAACGTCACACAACAACTTCCAGAGGTTGCATGGGATGGGGGCCGCACAAGAAAATGTACCACTCATGAAACCGAAATGTGTCCCAAATCATACCTTTTTTATTTCCTATACATTTGTATATTTAAATTAGGAATGTATATTACTACTGCTGCAACACCAGCAGCTTTGAAATGTATTTGCATTTTATCCTGTGTCTTGGTGCCACAACAGGCTTAGGTTTGAGCACCAATATCATGCTGTGACACCTAGCATTGTCCTGGTCACAACAATTAAAGAAGATAATACTGAAATAGACACTCTTCAAGTTATAACAATTAAACTATTTTGTGTGTTATTCTTCAGTAGTGAGGCAGAATACAAATAGTTTGAGATGTGCAAAGTTCGAATTAAACAAATTATGTAAATTGCCCCATGGTGTGGACATTTAGAGCTATTTCCATAGTAAATGTGCAGAAATAAAACAGACGTTACTATATTTTACCTTGATGTTTTTATTTATTTTTTTATTTCTGAAAATAATAAAATAAAATCTACAACAGAAAAGTGCCTGTATCCGAACCATAACGTTTCTTGCAGTCGCTCTGTTAACATTACAGAAGCTAGCTAGCTACTTCAACCGCTTAAAGTAATTTAACGTTGTATGGATGGTATCTTCACGTCTTGATATTACAGTCAATCAGCATCTTCCCCCCTGGAAAGCGATAGGAGACGACAAAATAATAATTTGAAAAGTAGAAGCGCTTTTTCTTTTCTTAGGAGGTTCCACATTTCTTTCCTTCAGCACGGCAAATCTACTGTACTCTACAGACGCCGTTATTTGTTTTAAAGGAACAGCGCACATATATTGACTGTAACAACCTAATTAATAAAATTGGCTTGAGAAGGTCCAGATTTGATCCAAAACATGTAAAAAATGTATGTTAGTGAATTTTTATGAACTTTGATTGCTGTGTATTATTAATTTCCCCCAGATTATACGTCCTTGCGGGCCGCACTTCGAGAACCCCTGGTCTAGATGGAAATGTGCGGTATTATCAAAAAATCCCTCTGGTTTCTATCCCTCGCTTTTCCGTTCCGCACTCAGTGTTATTGCACCCATTCTAAATAATATATTCTAGTTTTTTTTTTTGGCTGCATGATTTATCGCTTTCTGCTTTCCGCTTTCCGCTTTCCGCTACCGCGCTAATTGTAATCAGACCTTTAAAGTATTTAACATTTTACAATAACTAAACTGTGGTTAGTGATTTTAACTAACCATGTGTTGTACACAGGATCACAGGTTTATTCACTGTGCTCTCAAAGTTGTTGACAACTCAGTGGCAGGTCATTTGAGGATGGGCAGGAGAGCTGTATGACAAGCAAGACACCACACCTCCTGTGGTACATGGTTGTGAATCTGCACAGTTTAAAGAGGCATGTTGGGGTTGGTAAATTTGGTGGATATTGTCAATACCTTTACATTAAATATCAATTTGTCAAGAAAGCTTAAATGTTCATTCAAGAGACACATACAGTGCTGGTTAAAATTAGTCCAACATCTGTGTTTTTATTTATTTATTTATTTTTACCGCTGTAAACTAATTATCTCGACTTTTATGTTTTGTAACAGTTTGAAACACTTGATAAAAAGACATTTAAAAATGATAGAATTAATAAAACATTTTAAGAAATGTGAAAGAAACAATGTTATTTTTTTTTTTAAATCTCAAGACTGCTTCACTGACATTAGGAAATGAATGCTGTTTTTCAGGCACTAATGGGGAAAAATCTATTACGCTTAGTGTATTCAAACACAAAGTTTTTTTTTTCATTAACATCATAGTCAAATATGAAGGCAAAAAATGTCTATTTTAATTTATCTTGTTTGTCTGTCTTCACATGTAATTAGATGCCAGTTATTATTTTAAGAAAGAACAAAGTAATAAGACACATGTTAACAGTGGGTTTTAAATGCAACCAAGAAAGAACTTTGTGACACATGTATAGAAAATGACCAATATCAACTGTAAAGTGCTTGCTGGGTATTTGGCATAAGAGGAAGTTTACATTTATTTCTCCCACTACATATAATTTTACTTTTAAATTTAAATATACTGCTCACCAGCCCCAGCTGTGTTATTATTTGCATCTGTTCCTTTAAGAAATAATATGCATTGTTGAAGGAGTACCGGAACACTATTTTTGAAAACAGAAAATAAATAAATAAATTGTGTATTGTTTCATATACACAGCTTCCATAAAAAGTGAAGCATACATCCTTCTTGATGGGAGTGAACAAGCTAGCTACTTTTGTATCAAAAATCTCCTCTTTCACCCTTTCATACAGTTTGATACAACTGAGAACATACAGCTATTAAAGAAATGTATACATTATCTTGTGAGCGATTTTTAAGAAGCTGGCTGGCTGGTGGGAATGAGCTATTCTGTAGGAAACACAAGCACAGTGAATGAAGGTGTCTTTTGCTATGCAAATGCAGGTAATCTGCCCCCTATAAATGCTTTACAAACAACCCTTTCATAATATAATGACCAGTTAGTGAAATCACTAGTGTTACACAAATAAACAACTTTAAGTAGAACAGAAGGTGCCTAACAGACCCCTTCCAATATTTTCTATTCAGACAGGGGTTCTTACATTATTTGTAATAAACAAAAATAAACAAAAAATTGGTTTGCAACATAAATAACATAGTACCAGAACCATGCTATATTTTATTATCCTGTTAGAGCTCTGAATCCTTTACAGTATATTTAACCCACTAGATAACAAAGCTTTCAATGGAAAGTACTCATTCGCTCTTTTTTTTTTAATCCATCAAACACTGAGCTTTGAATGAAAGGAATTCAGAGGAGCTAAAGGTGTAACTAACCCGCTCCCTTTTTATCACCAGATTCTTTACAAAACTGCTAAATATTTAAGTTTCTCCACAGTGTGCCATGGAACAAAGAGTTCCTAACTGGGAAAGCTGGTTGGTAAATATTGCCACGCAGCAAACTGAGACAAAATTAAACAAATTGTAAATCTCAACTGTGCTTTTCTCCCCCTCCTCCCCATATAAAAAAGCCAAACCACTACAAAACCTATATTACAGATGACAGCAAACCAATGTATATAGTACATTATAGTGAATTACAGGAAAAATACCCCCACCGACTGCCACCTTCTTTACTTTTCCCCTTCATTTAAAAAAAAAAAAAACACAAGCCCATCTAGCCCTGGTTATATTTAAGACAGGTCAAAGCAATCTTTGTGTTTTGTTTAGTTATTTTCCCTCTCAAAGGCCGAGGTTGCCAGCTGAGCTTCCTGTCCAGCATCCCCACAAAAGACAAGAACAAAGTGCCTAATGTCATGCTGCCATCAATTATCAATAGAACGTGAAGGAGGTGCATACAGACAGGAAGACGCGGAATGTAATGTTTCTATTAGAGACCCAGTGTTCTCACTGATGGGAAACCCAGACGGTACCTGAGGGGCTCAGAACACACTCAAGAATACCAGCTAGTGAAAAGAAATGTTTTCAGTTTACCAATCATGAGCAGCATTTGTAACAGTTAATACATGAAAGCGTAGCTAGTACTCCCAACAGTTAAATATATGTTGTGTGCATATAGTAGAAAACAGTATAAATAAGACCTTGCAGATACAGTATGAGGTAGCAAGAATTCTCCTAGCACAGGCTCAACAATCCCACAACTATGGGTTGTTTGTGGTCTGTGGATGTTTTAAAACCATACCACTCATTAAACCAGACTTCCACTGAAAGATTCCTACTTGTAGCAATCTGGTTCTCAGCAAGAAAAACAAAGAAAAGATTTTTGTGATTACATTGATCTGAAGTTATATTATAAAGGCATTTATAGCTGATGGCAGAATCCTTCCATTTCTACTAAAATAGCACCAGGCAAACACCCTACTGGGAATACTTTGCACTATAAAAGCTCCCAACGTCTCTGTATATTTTTACAAACTACATGCATCTTGACGATTATAAATCACACCTTAATTTTATCACTAACTTTGTATTTAAATAATACAGGTGCAGAAACATTGCTGAACTGGTAATGCGCCACAGTCCATTCTGCACAAGGTGAAATGCTTTGCATAACAACTTACAGATGTGTGTTTACATATATTATACATTGTACCTGTTTGCTTGCTCATGATAGCCAAAGCAGAGTGCTAGATGACTACAAGCTTTTGTCAGAGGAGGTCAATTAGAAATGAGGACACTATATTCGAATGCCATTGACAATGAGCTGGACACTGAAACCACTGTACAAGCCGCTGACTTTGAAGATGAGTGAAAGAAACCATATTGTTTCAGACTCCAGAAGAGGATGGTGTTGTTAAATAAGTCTCATATGACACATTTTTATATGTTCTAGTTCTCCTGGTGAGGGGGTAGGTCTCCACCACCCCTCCCTGAATGTAGCCTATAATCAGGCCGCATTATAAGCCAAAAGGCCTGAAGCATTCAGAGTTTACAAAAAGAGCTTCACAATACTCAATAGGGACATCAGAAGACACAAGGGAAGAATAGGAATTCACTCTCCAACTTTAGCTTTCAGGCATTCCAACCTCGCAACAACTTAAAACAAAATGTGGTGGTGCCCTATTGGTCAGCGGCCTGGTCAGGTGACAACACTAGGGAGGTCTAGATGGGGGGACAACTTAGCATTCTATTCTTGTATTATTTCTTTCTTCCTTTTTTTTTTTTTTTTTTTTTACATGGAGACACGGTTATCAACTCTCTCTCAAGAGCTAACAATATGGGTGAGACAATGAGGCAGTTTGTTGCAAATAGGCACAGCAAATGACGCATTGAGAAATTCACTGGGAAAAAGGGAGATAACGGAGTCCGCTCTCCATCAGTGCTCAGGCAACTGAGACCAAAAACAGTTTAATAACACAAGGGCTTGACGGATAGTTTACCATTTTAATAGGGAGAGACAAATGGCTGAGTGTTAAAGTCCTGCTGAGCTCCCCCTTGCAACCCCCCTCAATGGAATCTGTCAATTTCTCACATTCAGAATCAATCACAATCTCATATTTAGGATCAGTGATATTTAAAAAATGAGGAAATAACACTTTAAAAAAGAATGAAAGAAAAGGAAATTAAAAACGACTGTAATCTAATTTTAAAACTGGATTTCACTAATACCTTAGTCTATTCCCTAAATATGTTTAACTTCACAGTTTAGTGTTCAATAATCTAAAATATATGTATATGCACCCTCTTCTTTTAGAACTAAAGCATAGAGCTACTTTTCTTTCATTTTGCTCTCAAATCACCAGAATCTTTCAACAGTACTTCTAATGCAAATGCAAACGCCACCCAGGCAAACACACACACAATTTATTGCTTAACACATTTACCAGCTATGCAAATAACAGCAAACCTCCAACTCCACCACTTCTCAGCACACTTTCTTTCAAACCAAACTTTACACAGTGCAGCTCTTTTTAAAATAGAAGACAAACTCGTTCTCTGTAGCTGCTTTTTAAATTTGTCACCAAAGAGCTTCCGAATTGACAAACATACAAATTCAAGGTATACTGTAGCATTTAGTAACTGTGCATTGTGTAAAGTACTGGATAACTTTCATACCCTAGTCCCATTTCTACTGGTAACATCAGAGTTACCTTTTTTTTTTAAAACACAGACAACAAACAGAGGTATTACAAGGCAAATGCCATTACAAATCTTGACAATTTCACACTTCTAAGATGTGTGCTTATACCTAACCTTGCTTGCTTGAGTATCCTGATATCTAGCTAAATGAAGTTACAGCTCTTTTCTCAGTTTTTACATCTGTTATTGATGCTTAGGTAGTCAGAATAAAAGGCTTCATTAATTTCATAAAAGACAAAGTATTAAACAATCAACACTGTTAAAGTATAGGTACATTTCCATGTTCCAATAACAATTAATAACAATTAATAATAATAATAATAATAATAATAATAATAATAATAATAATAATAATAATACCAGCATACAATTCATATTTCAAAAAAATTACAGTTACGGCAGATGGGTTAATGCAGTAAAATGATTACAGAAAATACAGAAATCCCAGAATAAGACCTGAAATTGGCAAATTCTGATTAACTTATTAACTTGCTTTTTCTCTGCTTGTAAAAACTGCCAATCTTTCTTATTAAGCAGTCAAATAAATACACAGATAACTAAATATGTTATCTAAATAGAAAAAGTTTACAGTGCTGTTACAGCTGTCAACATTACTTGTAGCTTTGCTAGAGTCAGGGTGGGACAGTCTCCAGGACAGTATATTGTACTGACAGAGAATCGGCTTGCAAACTGATACACCTAATTATTAGAAAGCAACGTTTTAACTGTCCACTTACTAATAATGTAATCCCTTCATTTATCTCCATACATTCTGCATCTGGGTGTAATCCTTTAATTCTTTTAATGCCACATATCTGTTATCGTTCTTTTTTTTGCTTGTTTTTGCTTTACTGGATAAATGCTTAATAAAAACAGACTTAGTAACATAAATATGTCCTTAATGCAGGGATAAAACCCATACTCTATCTCTGAACAAAAGATTAGTTTAATCTGTGGAAACATTGGTTCATATAAAAATAGAAAAAAGTCCATTTAAAAAAGGCTGCTGAAGTCAACACTTAAATTTACAGAAAAGTTTTAAATGTATCTTTTTTTACATTTGAAACAAGCTTTACAGTATTTATGATCACACTGTGACATAGTGTGAAACAAAAGCTGAGCTAGAATATATATGTGATTCCACAGGGAAAAAAAAAAAAAAAGGCAGAATGCACCAAATATTTTGAACTTACCAACACAAACGGTAACAGTTAAAGAAATGCTCATCCATTTATTTGTAATGATTGAAAACAGTTTCCCTATTCTTAAAAGTTTATACCCCCTCCTGTTATATAATTACCTTAAATGTTTTTTTTATAAAAAAAAAAAAAAAAACTTATAAAAGCAATGCTTATGGAAAAGACCAAGGAAGCTTGAGGTTACAGGTTTACTAAGTAACTGACAGAATATGTGGCCCCTGTCAAACCTGAAGGCACTTCTCCTTAAACATTTGAAAGACTTTACATCAAAACACAACTGAAAGTTCCGAGCCAGGTAGCTAACAACTGTTCTTATATGGTGCATGTGTACTAAAGGCTTCACATTAATAAAGGCTATCTGTGTGTGTTTGCGTGTGTGTGTGTGTGGCTGCATTTATGCATTCAATTTGACAACATAAGACACAACCCACTGTCAAGTTTAAACTTACCTCTTAAACTCCTGAGGTAAATCAGGATCAGTTAGCATGCTGAAAAATACTGGTCTTTTCTCAGCAATCCCTTCCACAACATGCAGTTCCGATAGCTTCCAAAGAAACCTGTCTATTGATTCCCTAACCTATAAAACAACCGATTCTCTCTCTCCCTTCTCCCTCTCTCTCCCTCTCCCCCTCTCTCTAAGCTGCTACTTCTTTGCAATTCTCTTAAAGGGCCAGCGCTAAAAAAAAACCCAAAAAAAACCACACTGAACAGCTCCTCTAGACCACACAGAGTCTGTGAAAGCCTTTGGCTATATCAGATGTCTAGTCTGTTCACATGCTTTGTGGTGATGTTGCCTGTTCCCTATAGGATTTAGTAGTCCAGTCACCTTTCTTGCTGATATTTCTTTGACACATTAACAATTGTCAACCTTGTTTTACTGTCATTGTGTATGCTACATTGTACCTTTTTATTATTATTATTAAAAACAGCAAAAAAAAAAAAAAAAAAAGTAACAGTGGCATTCACCACTCAGAGTCTGGAACCTGTATAGTAGAAGAAAAAGCAATCAGGCGTTGTTCTGAAAAGCAACTTTGACAGATTGAAATATAGCATCAGGCCCCTTCAAGGAAACCTGTAAACAACTTGTCACTCACCCTGTCAGTCTCTTTGTTAGCTCTTGCGGTTGCTGAAAGTAGTGCTTGCTAGCAAACAGAACTCCAAGACCTTAGACCAAAACTCCATACAAGTATATCACAGCGTAATGGGAAAATGAAGCCAACATTGCCACATAAAAAAAAAAATAAAAAATAAATAAAATAAATTAAAAAAAAAAAAAAGCAGTCTCTTCTCTGAATAGGAAAACAGAAATAAAGAGTAGAAGGCACCCTCACCTCTCTCTCTCTCTCTCTCTCTCAACTTGTTATTCAACTTTGACCACTGATAAGCTAGAAGACACACGACATACGCAACACACTCAAACTCTAAAGTTCCTCCTGGTTGTGAGAGCGCTTAGAACACAAACAGTCCTCACAGTATTCCCACAGTTTATCTTGATGGAAATCTAGGCAGGCAAGGGAGGTAATCAGGTAATGGTCCTTTGACATGAGATGATGTAGGCACACAGAGGGAGGCCCGCACTGCCCAATGCACTAAGCATCTGGTCAACAGTATCCACACACAGAAGGTTCACCACACCGCAGTCACAGACACACACACACACACACACGCACACACAGACTGGCTATCCACTCCTACTGGGAGGGTTCAGTTCGCACAAAAGGCTACAGTACAGAGCCCGCCCTGACTTAAAAAAAGGCTCCCATTGTTGTAGGTCAGTTGATTAGATTTTGCTGTAGAGAATTCCATGAGGAAATTCCCTATAGAGCCTGAGTGATTAACTAAGAGTGGCTATTCTAGCAATAACAGCAAACAATGGCTCAATAGTCCTAGAGGACCAGTGTCCAATGAGGACCGGCACTGAACAAATACTGAAAACCATTGAAACAAGTTACATTTTACAATTTTATGACAAATAGACAGGTATCAGACCCAGTTCAAGTCTGACATGAACTGTTCATAAAAAGGAAGTTACCAAAAAAGAAACTAAAACAAAAAACTGCAGGTGATAACCATATTATTCAGATCCACTTTATTCATTCCATTTGAAGTCAATTATTTTTTTAGCAGGCATGTAACAATGCTAAAACAAGATTATTCACGAGTTGTCTAACATTAACACTAGGTAATGTAAAATTAACACCTTTTTTTTGTCCGAAGCCTGCTTTAAGTCTACTTTACTTACTGCCTGGTAAATTGTGGTAAGCAAAGATAACATTTTACAAAAGCAAAAATAAAAAACAAACAAAAAAAAATGTCTTTGTTTGGAAACATTTTTTGCAGAGCCAAAAAAGAGAATACCTCAACACTATCAGGGGCTATTGTACATTTGTTCTACACTAACATACAGTAACTTTTTCACTTGATTACCTTATTTGTTAAATCAATAGTCAGTTATGTAACTGCTGTCTGTCTGTCCAGATTTAATCCTTTACTTCAGTTTGTGGTCTTTAAATGTATCTGCAAATCTACAATTATACCAAGTACATAATTTGTTACATTACCAATGGAAGGGTATTCTTAAATCACAAAATGAGCCCAAGCTGGTATCAACTTTGGATCACTCACCTAAAGAAAATGTTTGTTTGAGATTGAATGCTGTTTATTCAGTTTTTCTTGATTAGTACAATATCTAGTCTGCCCTTAAATGCATTCCTTTGTGAAATATTACAAATGCAATCCGTTTTTCAAGAAATACAAGAAAAAATGGAAAATATACTGCTTACTAATTTCAGAACCAAATATGTTAATATGATTATATTATATATATATATATATATATATATATATATATATATATATATATATATATATCATATATATACACACACACACACACACACACACACACATGCAAAGACTTCACAGAGTGACTCATGCAGTGAAAGTAAAGACAACTTTGATAAAGTAACTTTAAGCATACATATTTTTTCAAGGACTAGTTACTTGTGTTTGTGTTTTTGCATAAAACAAAAATAAATTTAAATCTGCTTTAAAATACAGAATGTAGTGTATAGCATTAACGCTGTATATATAAATATAGTGCTCCATCCTGCGGATGAGATGTTATATCAATGTTCTATTTTATGTGACTCTGCATACAATGCACAGTTCACAGCCTACCTCTGTAAAGAGCTTTGTGATGGTGGTCCACCATGAAAGGCGCTATCTAAAAATAAAGATATTATTATTTTTTATTATTATTATTATTATTATTATTATTATTAGGGATGGGGCGAATGCAGCAGTTCCAAATAATTTTCCTTTAAGGTCTCACTGAACCGACACATTTCAATTGCAAGCTGGTTAAACTTTTAAATCACACAATTAGGTTGGGCTGTGTGTATAATAAGTGCTTTCCATTAAAACAAATTGCCACCTTTTAATCTGTAAACAGGTGAGTTTCACGTGGCCGATGCGGATCCACATTATAAACACAAAAGCATAACAATGGTGTGTAACATCTTCATGTAGGGTTTAAAAAAAAAAACCAAAAAACCAAACAAACCAACATTTAATTTGAACATGGTGATGCTCTTAAATTATGTCATTAGATTCTGCAGAGTACTTAAAGGAAGACCTCAAAGGAAAATTATTCAGAACCGCTGTATCCGTCCCGTCCCTTTTATATACACACACACACACACACACACACATATATATATATATATGGAGAGGAGGCCTATAGTCGAAAATTATTGACCTGAGGAAAGACTATTGTTACCGACAGGGGGCTGTAATGCATCAGGCTGAGGGCATTGCACCTAGAGATAACAATAGTCTTCCTGAGGGACATTTAATTTTCCACTATGGCTGATTCTACAGTAAATATTGACTATATAAAATCAGTCAAGAAAATACGTGAGGCATCGTTGGATAGTAAATACGACTTATGAACATCATACCGCATAGTTATCAAAGTTTTTTTTGGCGTACAGCTCTCCATCTGATTTGCTGACTGCTGCAGAATCCAGTTTGTATCCCGCCCATCATATTTGTTTACATCAAGTTGAATTTCAGAACGTTAATAAAGAGTGACAGTGACGTTTTAATCATCATTTTAGTGTTTTGCACATCTTTCTTTTGTAGTATATTCTGTAATTCATTTTCTGTTAAGTCATATAATCAGTGTTTAGTCAATTTCTCTTGTTGTGAGGAGTGGAGATGAAAGACGTTCCTTTGAAAAGGAGCGGGACTGACAGCGATGTGAACCAATCACATGACAGATGGAGACTATTGCCTGGTGGTGTAAGGATGTCAGGGAAATAGTTCAATCTATGTTTGCTCCTATAATGAGGTTTTAACCAATCACAGGCCAGAATTTCCAACCACTGAGCCTTTTCAAATTGTTGGTAGTGGGACTCATCTGAGATCAGAACGATCCCCTTAAACTGTAGAGGTCTGTCTAATATCTGCCAGGCTCAGTGCTTTCTGCTCTGTACATTTGGATGGGTGAGCAGGGTTTTCAGTCGGGCCACTCAACCGTTGTAGCTCAGCCTATGCACAACTCATTGTGCAATACGTTGGCTCATGTTTGCGAAGCTGCCAATGCCCATAAGTGTTGGTTGTGCATGGTTTGTAACTGTCGATGGGTGGCAAGGTCGATGTGTACAGCAGTGCGACTCGCCTAGCTTAGATCGGCCAGGGTGTCCTCAGCTCACCTGTAGACTTGCCTGAAAGCTGCGTTGTCCTCATAGACATTAGCTCTGGGTTGGCTGCATGGTGGGCCTGCAGAATGAAAAAAAAGCGTTCGGAGGACAGCATGTGCTCGTCTTTGCCATTCCCGAGTCAGCGCAGGGGTGGTAGCGGTGAGCTGAGCTTATAATACAATTGGATATGTCATTTAGTTTACGAATGAAACACTAGTTTTGTAACATTTTCTAGCTGAAGGTTTGCCTTGAAAAGGAATTTTAAAAGGTTAAGAAAACAGTTGTCTAGTAAAAGTTCCTTTAAAAGATTTACTTTTTAAAATGTATTTTATATTTATTTGCTGAGAACATGAGGGAATCCCCCTGAACTTCTCTAAAATTAAATCCAGACCTCTATTATTTCTTCATACTGCTGTACAGCTGGGCAACATTAGAGGCTTGGAGACCACAGGCCTGACCCTGCAGTAGTTTGATTAGGGTCCACTTTATTGGCGACAGGCAGACAACAATTGCACTTTCTTTAACACACGCAGACCAGCTCCAAGTCATTTAACCCACTTCCCAAATACATTTGTCACAAAAAAATAATCATCTTTCAAACCATAGACTGCCTCTTCTTGGCCCCATTTTCTCTCTTGCGTGGTTTTTAATCTCAGTCAGATAGCCAAAAGGTAGTCCCACATGTGGCTTAAAAGGATAATGTCTGGCTACAGAAACCATGAAACCAAAAACCAAAATCAATGGGGGGGAGGTGAAGGGAGTAGGGGGTTAGTATGAGAGCAATGGCCACGGGTCTACAAAGCCTAGGGTCTACAAGATGCAGAGGTGCTGGCACTTTAACACCGATTTACAGCATTCTTAAAGTAACAGTGCACCCTTTCTTCTGCTCATACAAATGACTTATTGACACCAAGGAATGATTCCCTTCTATGACTGATGCTTGTCATTGACAATTTTCTAGACATACTTGTTACTGAGCTAAAGTAAGATGTAAAATAAAGTTACATATACATCATAACATTTTTTTAATTTTCATTTTAAACAAAATTTACCTGCATCAGTGTTGTACACACACTAAAATATACCCTAAATATAAATATATTTCATTCAACTGTACTTTCTCTGTAATTTTATTTGATGTGTAAAGTACTGATAACACTATGTAACACAATTTTTGTTCCTGGGTAGTAAGTGTTATTTCCTAATTGCTTTTGCCTCAAAAGTACAGAAAATGGCTATTATTCCCCACAAACTTTGCTTTTGTGACCAGGACAGTGATATTTTGAAATTTACCTATTTCCAATGAGAAAACGGTCATTTCATTCACATAAAGTCAGAAAAAAACAACATATGAATCCAAATTAACATGTATTTATACTAAAGTAATACAAAAATGACTACAAATGATTTAGAAGTGAGTAGTTTTTTGGGATTTACGATTATACTGTAAAACACTTTCACGAATCAGCCCCCAAATGTAGTCTCCCATCATGTTCTCGTTATACTGTCCTTGGTAGCTGCATTCAAAGTCCAGTATATCCTGTGGAAGTGCTCGCCTTGCTCCTCCATACGCTCCCATGTTCTCCTTGAATTTATCAAGATGAGCATCAAGGATATGGACTTTGAGGGACATCCTACAGCCCATTGTGCCATAGTTCTTCAACAGAGTCTCAACTAGCTCCACATAATTTTTGGCCTTGTGATTGCCCAGGAAGCCCCGAACCACTGTGACAAAGCTGTTCCAAGCCGCTTTCTCCTTACTAGTGAGCTTCTTGGGGAATTCATTGCACTCCAGGATCTTCTTTATCTGTGGTCTGACGAAGACATCGGCTTTGACCTTTGCCTCAGACAGCTTTGGGAAGAAGTCTTGAAGGTACTTGAAGGCTGCCGACTCCTTATCTAGAGCTCTGACAAATTGTTTCATAAGGCCCAATTTGATGTTCAGTGGTGGCATCAGCACCTTCCGGGGGTCCACCAGTGGCTCCCACTTGACGTTGTTCCTCCCCACAGAGAACTCGGTCCGCTGTGGCCAGTCCCGCCTGTGGTAGTGCGCCTTGGTGTCCCTGCTGTCCCAAAGGCAAAGATAGCAGGGAAACTTGGTAAAACCACCTTGGAGACCCATCAGGAATGCCACCATTGCAGCCTCTTGATGCCACCTCAGAAAAGTGCAGATATGTATCCACTTAGGCAGCTGGAACTAAACTGAACTGGTGGGCTTAAGGCCCCTGTATTTATACTACTATTTATATTACTGGAAAGTTCTAGAAGTTACTCCAAGTTTACTCAGCACTGAATCTATCTGGAATGTTCTAGAAAATAGGTAAATTTCAAAATATCACTGTCCTGGTCACAAAAGCAAAGTTTGTGGGGAATAATAGCCATTTTCTATACTTTTGAGGCATAAGCAATTAGGAAATAACACTTACTACCCAGGAACCAAAAAACAAAAAAAAAAAAAAATTGTTATTCGGTGTAAGCTATGCCGTACATATTTTTAAAGGAACAAAAAAGGTAAGCATTTAAGCTCTTTGGTTTTTAATTAAGCAAAGAAAATGAATAGTTTATACTTTCAGATGTTCAACTGTTTGGAGTTTTGGGTAAAAGATCCTTATTAGGCCTGTCTAGACCAATTGTCAGATAATCCCAGTAGCCTCAGGCAGCCAAAAATGTAATGGGTTAATAGTTTTGTCATGCTACTACAGCTAGCTTCAGCTTCTGCCTGGTTAAAAATGAGCTGTTTGGAGCTTTCACAGAACCCTGGCAATTAAACACATCTCAACACAAATCTCTGAAATACACTGCAGAGAAACAATTTGTAATGCATCTAAAGAAATCTTTAAAACATATTTTTATTTATTTATTAACATAAATATACATTCGCTAAAGAAAATATTCCCAAAAAGTAAAATGCACAAAGTTTTCAAATTGTGAAATACAATATATATATATATATATATATATATATATATTGAAAGGAGGCATAACTGGAGTGTAAAAAAAAATTAAACAAATGAAAAATGACAAGTTTACTGCACTGGGTTTACTTTTCTTCCTTCACACCTGTAGAAAGGCTTTTGTCTGAAATGTCCTGAAATAAATGATTTTTCTATAATTTAAACTAGGGGTTTTAATCAATTAATCACACCTGTGAGGTTTGAGTGACCAAAAGATAACTGATTGATTAATCTTGTCCACCTGAGTGCGGTATCAAGAAACGGTGCGCATAAAAGAAATCTTGGAAAATGTCTTGAGTGTACTTCTTAAGACCTAGGCAAATCGGTAGCTGGATGGTATGCCCAATAGTTCACAATATCTCAGAATGAGGGGAAAAAAAAGACCGCAACTTGCAACATTTGCTGATCTGTGCTTTCCTTTCACGGCAGTACTACACGTTTATCGTATTATCATATCAATTTATCATTATTTGTATTCAACATATTTCAATATTTCATCTCAAACTGTCAAATTACATGCAAGTAAATATATGTATATTAAACATCAACTGGCATTATGAAACATTTACAGTAATGCAATTTCAATGCAATTTAATATCACTATCAAATAAGTGTGATCAAGCGATCAGATGATTAAAGTTCTAAAACCTCCTCTATATACTGTATATGCAGCTTTGGTGCATGACATTAAGGGGTAGATGTACTAAGATGGGCCAGTCACAGCACAAACATACCACAATTTGCATTTTCGCTACGAAAAAAAAATGTGAAAAAGTTCACATTTTGTCTTACGTACTAAGAAAACATATGTTTATGAAACGAGCCGCAATACACTCATTTAAATAATATTTGCAACATCTTAGCAAATGTTGTGAGACATTTTTTTCAAATAAAATAGCGGCAGTTGAGTTGTGGTTTACTGCAACAGAGAGTGCTTGAAGTATAACGTCTATACATGCAAGGGTGCAAGAATCAAAATAACATTGTTTGTTAAATATAAACTTCTTCTGTACAATGCATTCTGCTCCATCCTCATTGTTGTATATGTAAATGAAAGACAGTTTAATCCTATCACACTCTATAGTAGGGCTCCAACCTTCACTCCCAAAAAGCTTTTCATAATCATACAGTAGCCCCTCGCTAAACCGGACACTTTTGTACGACATAAGAAGTGTCAGGTTTAAAAACAATACAATAAAATCACACACACACATACATCATGGTGCTGAGATAACACATGTGTTTTGGAATATGCTGCACATTACATATGTAAATATATAAATCTGTTCAGTAGGCCTATATAGTACATTAGTCAATGAAATGATTACCTAGCGCACATTTTTTATACTTTAGCCTACTGGTAATAAAATAAATCATGCTGCTGCTGCACCGTACACATTGGTATACAATGTGAATAAAAGATAATTTTTATTGAAAACAATGATTTTATGGGTTTTTATTTTATTATTAAAATGTTTCTTTTGGTCTACCTACTAGCATAGACAATTAACACACAATAGATCAAGGTCCTATACATATGCTCACAATGATGTGGAGGGGTCAGTGGCACATGTATGCAGTCTATTGCTCCCAACATGCTCAGAAAACCAGTAATGTCATAGCAATTTGTTTTCAAGGCTTGTAAGTGCACCCTGACTTCAGTGAAAATGAGGTACTTGGGTGTTCGTCTCAAATACATTGAGCACAATTGGCAACACACAAGAAAAAGCGGACTGGGAAATGCCAGAAAACTTGCTTTCAAAAGTTCTTAATAAATTGATGCAACTGTAAGTGTCGCAATTGCCTGCAGCTTTCGTACATCTCATTACAATACTTTTAATCCCTCATTTGCACTATCTACTCTGTTTTTGCAAATTTCTGCAGGAACGCCCAGAATTACACATTCCTTTAAGGCTAAACTGCAAATAAGAACTGTGGCTGCAATGCATTTGTTAAAATGATGCTAACAGCGTTGTATTTTTTTAGCACATTTCACGCTACGCTTCCTTCTGGTTTGCATGTGGTTTGGAACAATTGCGAGATGCAACACTTTAATACATCTACCCCTAAATTCTTTATTTTAAAGCAGAGTTCAGTGAAGTTTGAATTTTGTTTTATACAAATACACAAACACAAATAAATATGAATATGAATATTTCACAACTAAGTGTTGTAAGATAACATCAGTTTTTTTTGCAGTTATTTTGTTCTGCATAGCCTATGAACTATTATGATAGCGTGTTTCTACTATTATTAGTTGTATTGTCACCCAGTATTAAAGAACATGTTTATATTATTATATAAACATTTATAGCATAGTTATTTTTCCCACAAAGCAGGAAGGTGACTTTGTCTTAACAGGACCAAATGTATGATGGCCCATTTATGGCAAATAAGCATAATATATATATATATATATATATATATTATAATATACGATATATTATTAGTATATATATATATCTGAGAGAGAGATCTCTAAAAATTTCTCCCATAATGAATTACTTAAAAAAATGTAATTAAATTTGTTTGGCCAGGTTTATCGTTTGTTGTATTTTAATACTTGCAGGTTATATCTATCATTGCTTTTGCTGTCTTAAAACTGATTGAAGTTATAACTGCACCCCCACATTTTATTCTGCAAATCTTAAAAATGTGGCATAACAGTCAAGCTCTTGGGGTGCACAATTATAGATGCTTAGATATTTTATGACATCATAGGCTGGTTAAATAAGAGGAGACAATATCTTGAACAGAACACGTGTTTGAAAATTCCAGACATCAACAAGCAGCACTGGTCTGTATAATCCTAAACTGCCAGAGAAACTTCTTAGTTTCACCAGCTGATAGATTCAAAGAGTAAGATAATGGCATCAGACTGCAACACTGAACATGTAAGCCGTTTTGTTAAAGTAAACAGGGTGGGATTTGACAAACATGAAAGGCTTCAGAATTTTGTTTTATAGTTTGTCAAAAACTTGAGGAAGAAAATGTTGTTTTGATCGTTGCGTGGCAGTCAAGAAAACTGATTACAGTAGGCCCCTGGTTTTGCAGAGCGTAAATACACTACGATTGATCTCAGCTTTTAGATTAAAAGTTTTTTTTAATAAGGATCCATCCTTTTTTTGGGGGGGAGAAATGGTGTAGCCATGTATTTAATAATAAACATATATATATATATAATTTTATAAATTATTACTTTTTATATTTTTCCTTAAATTGTCAAATTTTCAATTGATTAAGATAAAGTTGTAAATGTATCTTTATGGAACACATGTAAAGAGCCAGTTACCATTTTTGTGAAAGTAAACTAAAACTCTGCTAATTTGTCAAAACAAGAAAAAACATAAAGTTCACTTCAGAACTCAAACATGGGCCTACATTGTTTGTTAACCCTGCCAGTTTTATTTTCCTTAAAAAAAAAAACACTTTGGTGTAAAGATCTTTAGAAACTGATAAAAAAAAAAAAATATTAATAATAAAAAAAAAAAATCATAATTTTATACATGTTACTCTGATTATAACAGTGTCTTTGTGTAGCTGTGCTTACTTTAGCAACAACAAATTATTATTTATGAGAAAAAGATACAGCAGCTATGTACCACGGGAAAGTGTTGAACAGCTTTAAAATGGGTAGAATGCAATTTCAGAAAGTGTCAGTTGGTCCTATTAAAATGTAGATCAATACTTCTACTTTTATTTCTTACTAGGTTTTGTTAATAGTGTTGCTAACTTTGGTTTATTTTCTTTTGAAAACATTGGTTTTGTACTATATTCATGTATTAATTTGAAATAAAGTCCTCTTTTTTCAACAGACAAAGGCACATGAAACAATACATGTAATACACATTTATTAATACATAAACAATAAGACATGAAAAAAACAGTAAGTATTAAGTAAGAGGTGTAATACAATTGCTAGAGCACAGTTTATTTATGACTAGTAACTTGCTCCTAGCTGAAGAAGGAAGTGCTCTAGCAGCATCATTATGCCTCGCTGGGTCTTATTCCTATTGTAAAACTAGATTCATACAAAACATCAGTTAAATGTACAACTTCATCTTGACAATTTGTGCTATGTATCTTTAAGACTAAAAAAAAAATCAGTTTACCTTGCTTTGTTATAATTAATTTAGAGTGAAAAGCCAAATATTTTCCAGGCAGACAGCAAGGGGTTATGAGTATTTAAACTGGAAGTGAATGATTTATTTAAACCCTTACCAGATTATATTGATTATGTATCTGTAATGTATGCTTGTAAAACGATAACACCTCTGCTCAAAGTGTAGTACAGCTAATTGTGTTATTAAAGAAAAGGTTTATAAAGCCCTTAAGTGCGATTCCTCTGGGCCACCAAAATGAATTACCAAGTTGTAATTTAAAAGATGACATGCTACATTTTCATACACTGTCTAAATGCATTGGTTTAATCCTTTTATGTGTGTTTTTTTTTATTTTTTTAATATAAACTGAACTTCCAATTAAACCATCAAATGTTATTTGTATTATAGAATGGTGCAGGCTACAAATGAAAACCTAAGCTGTGAAATCTATTGGCCCTATTCATCGATTACATGAAGTCACTGCCTAAGGCAGCGGACACTACAAAGAGCAGAAGTGGAATCTTTTACAATTACTGCGAAAAGAATCAGTAAATATTGACTATTCGTGGTCAGTGGTGCTACGGTTACCATTGCCAACAGGAAGAAAAGCCCCCATTGTCCTGCTGACAACACTCTGCAATGCTACTGCAAACAGTGAAGAGTAAATACTCCACACAAGTGTCTTGAGCCTGTGCATTGCATATAACCTTTCCCCCTGACCAAAGTACAATAAACAACTACAAACAGAACAGGACGCTGTGCTGAAAGCTGACAACACACATGTATCCAAGCAAACTATACTAAATTGCTACACAAAGTCAGAGTGCAATATCAAGCATTTTTGAAACGTAACAGTCATATGCATGTCATTGCAAATTTCAAACAGTAAGCGGCCTGACAGTATTTTATTCTTTGCATGCGGTTGAAATGGGGTGTGCATGTTAATATTTTTGTTTAATCGATTCCTTTTTCTGACAAAATTAATCATTTACTTTTGTAAAATTTTGGTGAACAGTTTTAAACAGCAACCTCAGCCAGTAGTACCTTTCCCACTATTTAAATGTATAGTATTCTTTGTGAATTAGAGGCAAGATGAATAACACAGAGCTGCAATGGACTTTATATCTTATGTAACGACGCCAAGCCACAAGGTGGAGAAGGCTGAGACATAAAACAGCTGGCAGAGTATAAAGCCATATCACACATCTTCCCAAGACTTACAAAAACACATATAACCTGTGGCCAACATAAGCCAAAGAAAAAAGTGTTTTTACCATTAATAAATTAATAATTCAAAACTAGACTCCAATACAAAAAGGCAGTTTTTTTTTTATTATTATTTCTTATTTTTATGTTGCATATTTGCAAACTGACTGCCATTCACTTGTGACCTCTGAGAATTACAAATCTTTCCATTTTTTCCAGTGACAAAAGCATTTCAATTTGTTAACCTCCTGAGACAAAAAACTGGACCTAGTGGACACACAAAATATCAACAACAGAGGTCACAATGGTAAACTGCAACTTAAACTCTTTAAAAGGGAGTTGAAAGAGTTTTCCAAGGTTAATACAATCTGAGATTGACTGCCAAAGATATCTGAAGTAAATTGGCAGCAAGTAGGACTAGGGTTTCCATTTCAACCACAGGTCGAGTATTGCATGGTGAAGGTCTCAATGGTCGCAGGCCAAGGGAAAAGCCACTCTTAGGAACACGTCACAAGGACAATCACTTAAAGTTTGCAAAATGGCATTTGAATGATGCACATGAGTTCTGGTCAAAGTCTTTGTGGAGTGATGGAAAAAAAAAATACCAAGCTATTTGGTCATGCTGATTCCATTGAAGTCATTACATTTGGAGAAAGTCTGGTGAGGCATACAAAAAAAAGAACACCATACTTACTGTCAAGCATGGAGGTGGTAATATCCTTCTACAGGACTGTTTTCCATCTAATGGCACAGGAAATTTTGTTCAAATATATGGCAAAATGGATTCCATAGCATACCTAAGATATTAGCCAATCATCTGAAACCCTCTGCTACAAAACTTGGTGTAAAGCGCAACTGGACGTTCCAACACAACAACAATCCAAAGCACACATCAAAATTTACTTCAGAATGGTAAAAGAAGAATACAATCAAGGTTCTGGAATGGCCTAGTCAAAGTCCTGATCTAAATCTGATTGAGAATCTTTGGTATGAGCTGAAAAAGGCTGTGCAAAAGAGAACTCCTCTGAATTTCAATGAACTGGAGCAATTTTGCATTGAAGAATGGGCAAAAATTACTAAAGAATCATGCCAAAAGCTCTTTGACAAATATCCCAATTGTTTAAAACAAGTTATTATTGATAAAGGTGCTTCAACTAGCTATTAATTTCACTTTGCTTGTCAGGGTATGAATACTTTTGTATTAGCATTTTGAGTTTTGCTAAATAAAATAGCTGAAATAAATAATTGTAGACATCTATTTCTTGTAACTTTTTTTTCATCCACAAAAGCAAAACTTTTGCTACAAAAGACTGTTCCTATAATTATTTCCTTTTGACAAATTTCTAAAATTTCCATTGGGGTATGTAATCTTTTGGACTACAATATATATATATATATATCTTAGTCCCCATGGAAATCTGTGGTATATATCCTAAAATCTGCATAGTTTTCTATAAAATTCTGTGACAATGATCTTGTTAAAAACATGTTAAGGGGCGGCGCGGTGGCATAGTGGTTAGCATGGCTGCCTCACAGCACCAGGGTCCTGGGTTTTTTAATCAAATCTGGCCTAGGGGGTCTGTCTGTGTGGAGTTTGCATGTTCTGTGTTCACATGGGTTTTCTCCAGGTACTCTGGTTTTCTCCCACAGTCCAAAGACATGCTGCCCTCGGTGTAAGTATATGTGTGTGATGCCCTGCAGTAGTTTGGCATCCCATCCAGGGTGTAGTCCTGCCTTGCACCCTGTGAGGGCCAGGTTAGGCTCTGGCTCACCACAAACCCTGTAAAGGATTAAACAGTTATTGATAATGGATGTCAGTTAGTTCAGATTAATTTTTTTTAATTAAATCACATTACTTAAATCTGAAGAAAAAAAAAAAAAACATAACAAACTTATTTTGTGGAAATCAAAGAAAAACACATGTACAATAAAACAGAGTTCCATTTTTTAAAACTCTTACAGCACTGACTATTGGATGCCATTTTTTTTAATATACATAAA
Source organism: Polyodon spathula (assembly GCF_017654505.1). Classification (NCBI taxonomy): domain Eukaryota; kingdom Metazoa; phylum Chordata; class Actinopteri; order Acipenseriformes; family Polyodontidae; genus Polyodon; species Polyodon spathula. The sequence continues at coordinate 27,937,967 of NC_054541.1, read as the reverse complement.
ACACAACAATTCTTAAAAAAAAAAAATTAAATACAGTTATGGCCATAACATATGACTATATTTAATCACATTAGTAATAATAACATTTGCCTAGCAGAATATGATTGCAGTGGTGCACTGGGATTCAAATTAGCACTGATACATTTTACAAATGCATTGTTTTACAAATGTGCACTAGACTTAGAGCATTTTTGTACAAATGTAACAGGGTATTTTTAGAATCATTTGTTGTTCACCAAAATGTTGTAATTCTAAAACGTATCCACATCAAGACAGCACACAATAATAATAATAATAATAATAATAATCTTACCTTATTTTGTTCTTCAGTAGCCACTGTTTGTCTATCCATGGTCATTATTAGGGTCTTCTGCCGTTTTAACAGAAACTATGACAGCGAGTTATTGGTAATACTGGACTTGCATTTTGCATTTGTGCCTTTATATTCGGTGCAAACCACACTGATTTTTTACAAGATTGCAGAATCGCGTAATCGTGGAGGGTCTAAAATATATATAATTGTAATAGAGCGGCCACTCACTCTAGTTCGTTGCCCCTTTAAAAATGACCCAAGACAACAAAACTAGAGGTTTTGAAAGTGCTGACTCACTATTTTTAATAAACAAACAAAAAACAAAACCTAACTCCATTCGTTGTACTACCTTAGCTGAACAGGAACTTATTCTAGGAAGCCGGACAGCTAAGCTGTTTACCGGTTAAAAACACACGGTTTTAAAGAAAAACTAAAGAAACACACAATTACCTTGTTTTAGTACGATTGAGCACACATTCAAATTGGGCCTTCCACATAGCAGCCCTGAACGGACTGGCTACTTTCTTTAAATATCCTGCACCTGGCTCTTATTTACAATAATAGTCAAGTGCAGGTGATGATTAACTAATAAAATAATTAAACAATTACGTTTCTGGCAGGGAAACATAATTGCTGTGTTACTATCTACTGAATAAATTGTGTCACGTAGAAAACAAAAAAAACACTGAACTGTATATTTTTTTTTCCTATTTGGTCAAAGAAGCTTGGCGATAAACCTAGGATTGCTTGGCACAGCCTTCAGTTATAGTAGAAAGTTGCGCGATGTCCTGTCACAAACGGGATTTCACTGCTGAAGTCTAGTAAGGGGTTCGTTGTTAAATTCATCGGTGCTCTTTATCGCTGAGTCGGAAGTGACTTCACTTGGTGCTTATTGGTGCGGGGAATTTAACAACAGTTTGGTGAATCAACATAGCACGCAAGGCTGTGGATGACCTGTGGGAGCTGAAAGCTTATTGGGACGATGGGTTATTTATCCTTAACCGACTAATTAGGAGCTAGCTTGTTGTTACGTTAAAATGTAGAAAGCAGCTGGCCTGCAACTGTAAATGTTTATAAATAGGAATGTATTAATGGATAAACTTTCAAATACAGTTCGCCCACTTTTTGCAACTTTATTTGTTTGAAGTATAAAAGGATAAATAACATAAACAATAAAAAAAATCTGTTCTCTCTCTCATATTGAATTCTTGTACTTCATCAGCTCAGTGATATTGTTTATCAATATATTTATTAGCGCTATTAGATATGTATTAAAAATACACAACTCCATAGCCATTTTCAAAAGATTTAGCGTCTCTGAATCTACAATTACATTGATAATTGTAACTCAGTGCAAGACAAACTTCCAGTGGGAAAGGCCATTTTGGTTTTGCTGCAGTTCGACTCTCAACCCCGGTGAATCCGCTTTACAATGGTGCATGCAGCGGTGAATTTAACAATGCACCTAAGCATACGACTTCCGGACATGTTTCTGTGATTGAGTGAACTGTAAACTGTAACTGCACTTTATCGTCATTTACAGTACACTCTCTTAGCCGTCTCTTTTTAAAGCCATTCGACCGGAAACTATAACAACCTGGTTTAGAGCTGTGTGCCGAATCACACGACAGTCCTTAAAGGCACAACTTCTATTTATTAACTAAATACGTGAACCCTGAACATAACAGTTTCCATGCAAAAAATAAAATGTTTTTGATAAACTGCACCTTTTTAGTGGGCGAAACCTATTTACCCATCCCTTAAAGTTGTACCGTGTTTTAGACACATGCTTGCTTTAGTGTGTGGAATGTGTGTGGCATATACATGCTACATCACATGAATAGTGACTGGAGGGTGTGACGAGTTTCTAAGATGTGTGGAAACCCAGCCATTGTTACTGAAACATTGCGCTTGTGGTAATCCACGTACACCTTCAATGCAATACTGAGCTTAAAATATGGAGCAAGTCTTGACCCTTTTTAGCATTTAACAAGATTTATTTTACTTTGTTTGTGAAGGACACCATTTTTTAATGCCATATTCTACATAGACCATGAATGTTTTTATTTATTTATTTATTTATTTCTATGTAAATGTTTTTTTTTTTTTTTTTTAATTTATTTACAATTCAATTGGGCTTTGAAGCTCACACTTTGCAAATCCAACCCAACATTAAAAACTGAAGCAAATATGATACCGTATTTAGCAGATGTATTCACATTTTCATTTTAAGTTTCCAAATCACTAGCTGCAGTTGTTAGCTAGGGTCAACAACTGAAGAAAGCATTTGTGGGTTAAACCAGGATCAACTTTAAAAACAAACAAACAAACAGAAAATGTATGCCTACACAGTATTGAACTAAAACAACAGCCATTAAAGATATATATTTGTGGCAATGTTGCCCTGCCCCTGTGTGTATTTCTGTGTTGTATGTTGCGTGTAGTGTGTTAATGTTGGTGTAGCATGTTTTCAGTCACTCAGGGTTGTGTTCGGTGAGTGGAGAATGGGATTGGTGACAGAGGTAACAGTAATAGTAACAGTTAAAGTAAGAACATCTCACCGTAAATCTAAAAATATTCATTGTGATCTAACAGTGCTTCATTACAACTGATAAAATAGCCTTTAAGATATGCAGGACCCATTATAAATCCACTAGTGACTGTAATGACCCTTACAGGAATCTACAAAATGAAAACACCAGCTTTTCTGACCTCCCACCAGACCAAACAAATACTGTGTCCTGTAGTGGCAAGAAAGGTAAAACCTGCTTCTGCACAATACAGCTACAGTGCAATCCTCTTAAGGGAATCACTTCTGTGTAAGCCCATTTGACTCCCTTAAACAGATGATTTATCTCAGCTTGAGGATGCTAGACAGGCTATTACTGAACCAAGCATTGTTTGTTACAGTACACGTACACACCATTTAATCGGAACAGCATCAAACATTCTGGGTCTTACTTTATGTATAAAGCATTAGCACGCCAGACATATGCACACTGTGGCTCGCTACTGCATTATAAATATATGTCCCACTGAAGTTCCTGAATAGCAGTGTTTAATTGATATTCTGCTATGGAAACATGCCCGTATGGCCTGTTTGGAAATCCAACTGTTTGTTTTCCTATAACACAACACATTTTAAAATTGCAATTACAATAGTATCTGTTTATTTAATGAATGGATGCAGTATAGTCCTCAAATACCCAGCTGTAGTTTGTAAAATGATGGTGCTTGTACATTATTTAAAATAAACACAATCATTTTAGTCTTTCAAACTGATTTGGAGCTTTTGACTTGAATTTCAAATTTAAAACTGGATGTTGTCATGGGGGTAACAGTGTACTGACGAGAAAAGATGCTAAATGCAGGGCAGATTCTTCTCATTCCCAACATTGGTTTTGTATAATTAAGGCTTCTGATTTTCAGTGCTTTGCCCTGACTGTTCCACTCTCCTTTAAGAATTCAATTGATACCTGTTAAGCCATGTATCTCAATCACAACTGAGAAATGTGTTCATAGTAAAATTGGTTTAATGTACTGATATTTTTCTGTGAAACAACTAAATTGGCTTTTAAATTGGCCAAGTCTTAACTTTTGATTAACAAGTAGAATGTATAAACGAGACCGCAACATGTCAATATGTGACTAATCTTTATTAAAGCTATAATGAAAAATAACGTATTTTATGCTGGCCACACTTTATTACAAGTGTTCTGCAGGACATACATAAATAAAGAGGAGTCACTTCTGTTTTGAAATGGAAAAGACTTACAATTTAAAAGCCCATTTAGTTGTTTCATAGAAAAAAAACCCTGTAAATTAAACCAATTTTACTATTAACATGTTTCTCATTTGTGATTGAGATACATGAAAGGTTTAACAGGTATCAATTGAATTTTAAAAAAAATTCAAAAAAGTCAACGGAAAAAAAAAAGAAAAGTAGAAGCCCTATGTATAATAAACTAGTGATTTCCCTTTTCTACTGTAGACTCGGCTGCACAGTGGCTTTGAATACTGGTTTAGTTTTGTCTCCAGGCCACACAATTACACAAAGTGACATAATTAGGAAATTATGTATCCGTGAAAATGTGTCTGACTGCTTCAGCTAGACCTCGTCCAAACGAAAAGATAACCAGATGAATTAGCACATTCAATGTATTTATTTATTTATTTATGTATTTATTTATTTATAAGTGTGAACTGTCAGTCTTTGTTGAGTGGTCCATTTTGCTTGTGGGCATTTTCAACATTTGGTTCTGTCACCTCTTGTCGCTGTGTCAAAAAACCCAAATCTTGTTCCACTCCTGTTCCCGCTGTCATTCTACATTCAGTTCTGTAGAACTCTGAAACCTCTTTACAGGGCTCTAACCTTGTTTCCCACCCGTGATACCAAAGTGGCACACAGATGGTTCATCACACCTAAATAATCCGGGAGAGGTTGGGGGGGTGGGGGGGTTGTGTCAGATCTGCATGCCGCAGATGGCAGAGGGGGCACAAGCACTGGGAGGAGGCTAAGAAAGAAAAAACATACAGAAAAATCTCTCTCATGATAGATTGTTACTTAATGTATTTAAGACGCAAACTATGTTATTCTGTTCTAAGAGAAAGCAGTATAAAAACCCATCATGGACTACTGTTACACTGAAAGGTGAGATAATAAAGGAATGTCCTTACTATAAATACGTAGGCATACGGATTGATGAGCATCTTACATGTAATCATCATATTGACCAACTGATTTCAAAGGCAAGACCTAAATTAGGCTTCCTTTTTAGAAATAGGAAAATATTTTCTCAGTCTAGCAGATCAAGATTGGTTACTATGACTATTCTCCCTGTCCTTGATTATGGTGATTACATTTACCAGTTTACTTCTAGTCAGTCTTTACATAAACTAGATGTAATTTGCAACATTTGTATTAAAATGTCCCACCTTGACTCATCACTGCGACATGCATTTAAAATTAGGCTGGCTTTCACTTACAGACAGAAGGCTTTGTCATTGGTACTGTTTTGTGTTTAAGTTTCTTAAAGGATTGGTGTCTTGTTATTTAATTGCTCTGGTTAATAATACGAACTATAATCTGCGTTCCTGTGATTCTGCCAACCTGGTGATTCCAAGGGTTGGCACATGTTTGGGTAAAATGTCCTTTACCTATTAGCTTCCAAAAACAGAACTCTTTTAACCACAGTATCTTTTAAATGTTTTAAAAATGATCTCTGTAAATCGTTTAGGGCTTCATGTAAATATTTTGATCCTGATTAAGGATCCGCACATGTTCGGGTGAATGTCCTTTGCTTATAACTTCTAAAATGACTAAGACGGTACCACACATGATATTGTGTATTATTGTATATGTTTGTTGACAGGACCCCCATGTAAATGAGATCTAGGTCTCAATGGGTTAAATGTGACAGCGGTTACCCAAGCAAATGCTGTTCCTATTGCAGACATGAAGCCATGATGACTACCTAGCGTATATGCTCTGCTGAGAGACGTTTAGGGAAGAATAAATACATGAATATGGGAAGCAAATGTTTTTTTTTTTTCTTTTTACTGAAAGTAGCAAATGAAATCTGATATATTGGATTACAATCTTTCACAAATGTAACTGATAATATGGTAATAAAATGTTGGTAGGATAGAAAGGACGTTATTATTTTGAAAAGCCCACTGACATCAACTATAAACTTCTTCTTGCTTCCCTTTGCTGGAATGGAAAAACTTAGCGTCCCCTCATTAGTAATAATGTACTTTTCATATATTTGATCTCTTTAATATTCAGAATGATATTCAAACCACTAATTCCCACATGGTTTGGCTTCTCCTTCGAGTCGCTCCTTGTTGTTAGCTCTCGCTATTTAAAAAAAATAAAATAAATCCACATCTAATTTCTCTTTACATTACCTACTGTACATACTGGCATGTAATATAAACAACCATGAAAGCCTCTTGTTTGAATGCATAAAATATCAACAATTAGTTCTGGTACTATATACATTTTTTTTATTATTATTATTTGTTATATTGGTAACAGATTATTTTCACACTGGCAGCCGACTAGGTTACATTTACTCATCCTATTGTCGTGCGTCCATTTAATCTGCCAATTTAAAAAAAAAAAGAGATAACAGCTCAATTGTCAGCCAAATGATTCTTTACCTAATTAAAATGCTGTCCTGGATCTTTAATCTTCTGGTCTCGGCAGGAGTTACCCTTTGCAAAGAGTCAGCTGTCAGAGGTCAACTGAAAATGGGTGTTAGAAATCACTGGCCCTCCAAAAGATACATATTCTGTTTCAAAGGAGAAATGGTTTTTAAACCCATCTGGTTTTGCTTGGACAATCACAGAACTCTATTTTTTCCAAAGCCCAGGAATGACAGGATGGGTTCCAAGTTCTCAGCAGCTAAAGTTGGTTGGGACTATGTCAGTTGACATATTGGCAAATTACAGGTTAAAAAAATCCACAAAGAAACAAAAAAAAAAACAACCATTCATGTTTGGAGAATATTACATTCCAAAATTTGTTTTTCTGTTTATATATTTAAAGTACCTTCCTTAAGTTATTAGGCCCTAACTGCTCCTCCTTAGAAGTGCAAAAAAACAACGACTGACAAACATTTATAAATGGAAATTATTTTAAGAAGTAAGGTTATACTAATGTAGGTACAGACTTGGCAAATGGGGGGCTTTATGCTCTTCTGGATCATGTCCAATTATAAAGTAAACAACTTCAAACAACAGTTAAAGATGATTCTAACAAGAAGCACTTAGAAGCATAAGAGGTTATTTTATTGTTGTAGAGACTCTGCATGCTCAGTCTTTTATTGAGGATCACACAGAGCTACACATAACATCTAAAGCATTCTAAGGCAATGCATGCAGCTTGGCTCTTTGATAATCTGTTAGGGTCAGTGTGCACACGTTGCACCCATTTACCTCCTAAAATTTGCCTTTGCCTCACAAGGACTCAAAAAATGCAACAACTTTATGGCACTATACAGTGGAACTGCCCTTAAGTGTAGTTTATTTCAAAGAAGCCATGAATTATGTAATGACATCCAATAAAAGACCATTGGACTTTTCATTAGACTGTAATACTAAACTATATTTACATCATAGATAGTAATGATCATTACTTGTAAACGTTATTGCACATTAAAGATTGTATTGTATAAGCTCTTCACTATAAAGATAAGTGTGGTCTCCACCCAATTGACAAATGCATGTATGTGTATGTGTGGCAAAGTGCCCGCCTCTGTGTGAATTTTGTGTTATATGTTGTGTGTTAATGTTGGTGTATAGTCATTGGTACACTGGATATAAACGGATCTGTGTGACGTGAGTGTTTAAAATGTATATTTGTATTTAGGCACGAGGATTTCACATCACTTCATGTGCAAGTAAAAAGTAATAATATATGAGCATAGGGAATTGCACTTTATTAAATCGTGTGCAGTTGTACCGCGACTCCAATTGAATGATTGATTAGCAATCGAGTCTCGGTACAGCTGCATAAAAGCTGCATGTTTTCATTCACTCGGGGTTGTGTGTTCGGTGAGTGGAGACGAAGGTAATAATAATTATTGTAATAATAATAATAGTAACAGTTACAATATCTGCTCACCTGTTTTGTTTAGTTTTAGTCCGTTTTGTTTGTCTATTTATTTTGGCTACCAGTGCTGTGTCCTGTGTTTTTGTTTGTCTTCCAACCGTTTATTTTCTGACTGTCTGTTCATTTATTAAATGCTGAATGAGACCATTTGCTCAGCTCCACCAAACTCCACCTATCTGTCATTTATTTCCTGGTTCCTGTTTCTGGTCTGATGTCCCCCACTCTGGCCGTCTTTGTGACAGTATGTTTTGGCAGTATATTCAATGCTTGTAGAATTGTAATTTGCAACATTATTTTGTGAAAAAAAGAAATGTAAGCAAATTAATAAGAATACTTTAAAGCGATGAAGTACAATTTTGGACTTTTTTTTAGTTTATTTTTTGTTTTTCTCCTTTCAGAAAAAAAAAAAAAGTTTAACAATTATTTTCAGCACTTCCATACATTGACTATATTAAGCACTTTGGCGACTTGTATACTACAGTCTGGGATTAAAAAGTGAGTTTTTCACTCTCCATGAATAAAGGCTTCAAAGATGCAAAATTGTAATATGTTAGTAATGAGTGCCTTGGAGTGGCTACAAACAATTAAGAGACAACTGATGATGTTAGAGCTTCTTTAGCTGAATAAAAATGGCCTGCATGGAAAATCAGGCTTTGGTAGTCATGTTTGTGCAGCTCAATTAATCATAAAGCCAATATAGGAATCATTAGGATGTGATAGACACAGCAAGGACAACTTGGTTTATCTAAGTCAACATAACGATTCAGAGAGAAAGTTGGTAAGGTGGTGGTGTGGGAGCTTTTTATGTGCTGGTTATAGGTTTCTTTCCTGATGGGTCTCGTATTATCCAGTTGTATTGTATAGCTGAGGTGAAGTGACAACCTTGTAGCTGGCTCTTTATCCTCATCTTGACCACATTTCTGGGCCAGACTTGGCTTGTAGCCTGGTGTGGTTTTGTTTATAAAAATAGATTATGGTATAATTTAAGACTGTACAAGTCACTGTTCATTGACTATTTAATTAGGTTTGCTTTCATAAATGAAGGCCTTCAAATACACAGCACACCCAGTCCTTAAGAAAGACTAGAAGGTGTTGAGAGAGCGTGGTATATTATTTCATTAAGTGCTTTTCAGCAGACAGGGATTTAGGAATAAAACTGCTGGCTCTGTGTGGCAAGGTCGCAACCTTTGACAACCTTGGAGCTATTTCCTTTCATCTGGCTATCCTTTGAGACCACTAACTCACAGCAGAACTGAAGCCGGTAAGCTATTTAGGTTGGGGGGGGGGGGGTTGGCTGGTTAGACAGAATTCAGTATTGTTACAGGAGGGACCTCGTTCTTTTCCTCTAAACAAAACAGATCTGAACTGATCCAAGGAAACAAAAATGCATTGTTCCTCGCAGATGGAAGCGAGTGTCACCTAGGTAACCAGATTAATCTCCTTTTTCTCTCCCTTCCTCTCTTGTAGTGCGGTAATCGGTGGTCTCTTTTCAGAGAAAAGCCAGCCTCAAAGCCAGGGCTCTAACTAGGCTCCTAATTAGCCACAATTACAATGAAGACAACATGATGAGATAATAGAAATTTGCAAAATAATGACATACCTCGGCAAAATATTCCTCCTCCTAAGAACTATTTTTTATACAAAAACAATGAGGAGGGCCCTTCTAAAGCAGAGCTGGAAAAATGGTGGTGCATTATGTGGCACAGAACACTATTGTTTGCCTCTTGTTTCCCTCAATCAACAGACTATTGTTTGGCATCTTGAATAAAAATGACTCAAATACAGACCACATAATGATCTCTATTCCGCTAATGTATACAGAGTAGTAAAAAAAAAAAAAAAAGGATCTGAGCGGAGACCAGTGGCCTGATGGACTAGCAGGGGCCTGATATAGAGAAAGGTAATTTACAACACAATAAAAAGGAAAAGAGGAGAGAGGGGAAAAAAGGCATTTTTTTCTGCATCCAGTCACCAATCTTCATACCTCGAATCAGGATGCACACAGAAATAGAATAAAAGACACCTAAGCAGAGGCCTACTAATGAAATATGATGTATATCATTTGTTTTCATCTGCTTAGCTCAAATTAAGCAGCCTTCAGAGTGTTAGGCAACACTGTTTGCTTTTATCACATCAAACAGGACCACTGGGAAATGGCAGGGAGAAAAGATGGAGGGAGAAGAAATTGATAAAGCAGTGGACCTCAAATCCAAGAGGTATACAAACACCTTTGCGCAAATAAGAGTAAGGTCTTGCATCTTGGATTAAGGAATATGTGAGTAAATGATAACATGGCAGCTTGCGTATATTTGGCAGAGAAATATAATAATTTTTATTTCCAGGATAGTAAATTGTTTCTAAGGTAATGAATGTATTATCAATATGCTGCCACTTGATAACCACGGCTTGTTTAACTTTTACAGATAATAGTGATCCAATTCCATAATGATAGCAAAAAACAACCTGCTGAGGTGGAAATTGATAAAATAGAGGAAATACCACCTAAAAAACAAAGCAGCTCATTTTGTCCAATAATCTGGTGCAAATAAATTAATTTACAAATCAAAGAATAAATAAGCAGTGATAGCCTAAATGCATGCAGTGTGCATTAATCAATCGATGGATAATTCAAACAATCAAGGTTAATACCTGCACCATAAACCACCACACTGACAGTGACACAAACAAGTTACAAATTATACTTTTACTAGAACATAACAAAGAGAATGGTTTTCTAATAAGTTTCACTATGGCAACTCCTTCTGAATGAGTTTGTTATGAACTAGAAATCCAGCTGTAAGGCTGTAATGGCAAGAAGGTCTTAATCCTGATTCATACTGTCTATCTACTCAGACCCCACAGCAATACATGGGCCCTCTGTGGTTTAATACAATATTTTGCATCATCACTGTCCCGTGTACAAACTGCTCTTTTTCTGGCTAAATACAGTGCCAGTGCATCAGTTCTGTAAATGTATACACTATACAAGTTCGTTTTTACATTCACCTATGGTTCTTGCAGTTTTTTTAAGATTGAATGTTTAGAATTTTGCAGGTTCCACCTAAGACGTAGTTACTTATTTATCACAGACAGCTTACATTTTAACCTTGATAGTATTCAACATGCTTAATACTGTAAGGGGAAAACATAGGAACCTTAAATGCCTATCTTCATGTAAAGGCTTATGCTGCATTCAGTCATGTTCCATTTCCATGCCATGCAAATGTGTCAATGTTTTCAATGGGGAATGACAATGACTTCAACACCATTTTTAGAAATGGGTTTAAGGCTAACTAAACAGTACTGTATGTCTCAGAAAGACTAGGTAAAATAAACCCTAAGGTAAAGATGCAGCCATATTGAAAAAAAAAAGCAGGGGTTCTGAGGAAAGAATTAAGGAGCCCAGAAATTGGGGTTTCAAATCCAGGCTTCCCCAAAAACACAACAAAACCCTGGAACAAGAAAATGGTTAAAAGATACTCCACAGCAGTAAAAAAAAAAGTCACATTTAGTTTAAACATAAAAAAAAAAAAATCTTTCTGTACTGGTGTGCAATTCTTAAAGTGTACAACTTCATATTGTATTTTTGCCATTTCTTTAAAGCCTTGAGGGACCTTTTCTGAACTCAGCTCTATTTAAATGTAGTGAAGTATAAAGCCCTATTCACACCATACGCGATGCAACAAGTAAATGTGAAGAACAACACACCGCACTACGGCAAAAAAAGAAAAACTATAGTTTTGATATGAAACATTTACATGGGTGACACTGAAGCGATGCAAAAATAAATAGGATTGGTGTCAGATTTTGCGATTTTGTTATGTGGCAGCTAGAGAACTGACCAATGAGAAACAGCTTCCCTTGTGCATCTTTTTTTTCTGGTCATTCTTGCAGTATCAAAATACCAGGAAACATAGGTGGGTAAAAAGAGGTGTTTATAAACGCCATCTGCAAACTTTGTTGTGAAGCAAATTACTCGCAGTGAGCAAACCCTCTGATGATGTCTGAAAAAAAGCAACTTCTAATGAACTAAGACGCTGCAAAAAAAAATATTTAGGATATGTACACGAACAAACAAAACTAGGAGCTGCAATCATTTTATAACACAGAGCTCAGGTAACCTTTATTCATTTCCCGTAGACACCATCAAATTCTAAATAAAATGAAGTCATTTAGGCTGTTTACATGATGCTTAATTTATAGTTTTGGTTACTCTTTTAGTGACAACGAATATGATTTACTAAACTCCAATCTTTAATCTTGACAGTACAGAACATGAGATTAATATATATATATATATATATATATATATATATATATATATATATATATATATATATATCACAACAATTTCTTATATTCCAGGTTTATTAAGGGAGAGGTATGACATTCAAATGAATCCTTGTTACATTTCACAAATCATATCCTTTTTTTTTTTCCAACAATTTAACTACCAAATCCTTTAAAAAATCATGCAAAACCCATCAAATAATGAAACCGTTTGAAATCGAAATCAATATATAGGAACTAACAGGTGACTACAGTACAAAAAAAAGTAAGACAAATTGCAATATATATAAAGTTGAGAACTATGCTGAAAAAGAGAAGTGGGCCAGAAACAATTTATTGGGTAGTTTTGGAAGGCGGGAGAGCTGAGCTGACAGCATGTGTCAAGAAAGGCTTTCAAACTGTGTCAACTTCAATTCAAAGAGACTTTTATTCATTGTATAGTTTTTTTTTTTTTTTTAAATAAATAAACACACAAGTATCACAGCTTTATTTGTAGAGGTGTGGCAAAACTCGTGATTTCCAAGTAATTACCTTTAAGAATCTGGAGTTAAATGGAATAAATGTGTCAATTACTCAACACAACACAATGCTGTCCCTCAGTTTCCCTGGTTTACACAATTATTTTGTATCAATCTATAACAATCTGACTTAATGTAGATCCTGTCCTGATCAAACTAAGTAAAACTCATTTACATTTTATAAGATATTATTTGCCTTACCTTTCTTTTATCCTTTTGATATGAAATCCTTTTTTTTTCCACGTTTGTTAGTGTCCTTAGAAATGCTAACACTACATAGTAGGGAGGAAGTTAAGGGAATTCCACATGCTCGCTGGTATAGTGAAGTGCTGAAAATTACGGCGTGGGTATTACCTCAAGGAAGTATGCATGGTTGTCTTGGGTACAACCAATTCCATTAAAGTAAAATATAAAATAAGAACAAGTTATGCATCGTTGATTACACCTTACTATGATGATAAATGATACTCCATAAATTATGTATATATTTATATAATTCTTCTTCTTCTTAATATTTAAAGCAAAAAAAAAAAAGCAACTACAATATGCAGGCTGACATGTCTTTATGGAGCATATAGGATCATACATCGTGCTTGTGCCATAATTACACGTTTATCAAATAATTTATAACACATTATTAAAAAGCAAAACAAAACAAAAAATACAACAGATTCCTTGATTTATCTAGAACCAGTTTTCCGATGTGCTGTTCTGCGGTGGAACAGTGGAGGGTTTTCTTCTCTGTAGTAAATCATTGCAATGCCTGTATTTACTGTTTATAATGTTTAAAATAATATATAAAATACAACCAGGTAGGTGATGATTTACAGCCTTGACTGTCCTCGAACATTTATTGTTATCGTTGTAGCAAGAAAAAATCTCTGAAAATGAATCGAAACAATAGCTATTGTTATTGTTTACAATGATCGTTAAGGGCTGTTCACACTGGACGCGGCATGCATGCTGCCTCCTTGCATGTTTCTCTATAGTTGCCGTAGACCACTGTTCACACCGAATGTGGCAGGGGAAAGTCAGTGGGCGGTCTGTTGTTACGTCACGGTTGCATGTACAAGCAACAAACAGTAAATGACAGCGGGAAGGGAAAACTCTTTTGATATAGAAGACACAAAGCTTAATAAAAAAAAAAAAGCATTTCAAGAGCTAAACATTATATGTATATGTATTTTTTTTTATTTTATAAAACCTAATTTTAACCCCCCACACACACCATCAAAATACCCCCACAATTACCCAAAATCAAAGGCATCATTATGCATTGATATTATTGAGAATTACACACATGATAAAAACATGCAACTACTGCCATCCCATCATATCAAACTTTTTGGGGAAGGGGGGGAGGGATTGTAAATGCAACAACAATCAATGGTACTGTGCATCTAACAACACAGTACCTGGAACAGCAAACAAAAGATAATTGCGATCGCCCTGCTCTACCAGAGAATGAAAAAAATTGTGGGGAAAGAAAGAAAAGTTGGGTCCATGACATCAGCAAGGAAAGAAAAAGTTTTTTTTTTTTTCTGAGAAGCAGTTGTGCTTATTGATAACAGCAGCATACAGCCAATTTCAAGATGTAAAGCAAAAAGTTACTGGACGCAAAGATTGTTGGACTACAAAAATGTGTGTGTGTGTGTCTAAACGGAGAGAGTTGAGAGGTTAAAATAGAAATACAGGAGTCTGAGTAAGGGCAGAGATGCAACAAGTTGGATAAATTAATCTTGTTTTAAATACCACTATACACAGCTGTAACAATTACTATGTTCATATAATTTTTGTTTTGAGATTCAGCTTTTATTTGGGAGCTCCCCTAAATCCTTTCTTTAGAAAGATACAGGGTATTAATGCTTCTGACAGGATAGCCGTCTGCCGTGTGGGTGCGTGTATTCACTGCTGAGTGACAGGCAGGAGATCGAGATGGAGGTTGAAGTTGATACACCCTGCAGGCGAACAGGATTTATTTACACTTCAACACACTGAACAGCTCACTTGCCACTACCATCAATGGTACATACAACACAGTATACGAAAACTTTGGTGGGATCTACAATCTCTGAATTAATCACCTCTGTTCAATAACAAACTAACTACCTCCTGTCGGTGGTTTCGACTTGCTTGCTTACTCTTCGGTATCCAATCCTGGTTTCGGTTCTCTCTCTCTCTCTCTCGCTCTCTCTCGCTCTCTCTCACACACACACACACTTGATCATGGCAAATAAAGAGTTAGTGTGGATATATGATGCGTGGATTACTGTATCTTAAAAAAGCTTTTACATTCGCATTTTAATAACACATTGAAACTATTACACTACATGTATTTAAAAAAAATATAGAAAACCAAGGTTGGCTCAGGACTTGTCACAACCTATGTTGGAATATAATATTCAGTGGATTCAGAATTTTAATATTGAGTTTAAAGTACTAGTACATAATGTACTGACTTGGGAGGAGTATTTTTTTTTTTGTTGTTAATATTCACCAAGCAGGCCCAACATGGATGAGGTGGGTACCATGGCAAACAGTGGTTTGGATAGGCTGTTTTACCTAATTTTTTTGACTCCTCATGTACATTCAGTGACTTTCATTGTTTTATAATACAATCTGTTTCACCAGTGGTCAGCTACAAATGTCTTAAATCCACTGCATACATTGCCAGTTACCCAAGGAAACAACTTGTTCTAATATTAAGATAGCCATATGGGATGCCGATATACTTTTCACTCAGCAAATCCTGTGTGTTGACTGCCTGTTAGTGTTAATATTAAAAGGTATGACATTGTACTAGCAATTCGTAGAGAGAAGTTATGTTGATTTTCATGATAGGGTGAATGAATCTTTAAGAGACGGGGGCGGGGGGGGGGGGGGGGGTGGGCTTGTAGGAGAAAGAATTTCATTGTGCTTTGTAAAGAAATGCTAGGAGGTATGGTTTAAATCAGTAGCCAAGGCCTTTCTATTGTATGGCCCCTTTAGCCATTAGAGCATACAGACTTCCCTGCAACAGCCACCCCCTGCCTGAAATTAGCATGTTCAGTCAAGGCTCTGTACTTAAAAGAAGAAAACAATTAAATGGAACCTTGGAGTAATCTCATCCTGCACACTTAGCCTCTGCCTCTCTAAATGTGTGGTATGTGAGTAATCAAGACCAGGCCTGATGCTGGGGCCTGCTATGGTTCGGCCTTAATTAAAAAAGACACAAACAGTGGGGCTGTGAATTAGAAATGTAACGACGCATTACCCTGATTAATTCAAAGCTCATGTTGGATTAATAACTCCAAACAAAAAACAAAAGGAAATTGTTATGTGAATTACAGCCCTCCTGGGCCAGACAAAGGTCAAATCACAGGATTTCAATTTCATCCGGAGTCGCTTAATCAACTTCCCTCGTAAAGGACGACCATATGCAAGTCTGAAAGCTGCCTATTGTAGCATTGTCATCAGACCTGTGAGACTCCAGGGTGACAATTCCAACCATTCTCTACCTTTTTTTTTTGATTAGTGAAAGACACAAACTTTTCAAAAACAGCAAAAGAAAAACAGGGACCAGCCAATTTGAATCGCTTTGAGTTGCTCAAAGATAAACCGCTAAGGTGAAGGGCAGGGTTTATTTTAATTTGAACTTCTTTGTAAGTGTGTTATTGGCCTAAAAATACTTCATGTAAACAGTACATAAAAAATACATCTTTGCTTTTGTAATGTGTGTATTATCACAAAACCCCTCATAGCCTTTACATGCACAGTACAAAAGCACCATATTATAATATTTTTGGGTCTAGTCTAGGATCTTTTGAACCATTTCTTTTGTCTCTGGTCATTTGTGTACACACTGAATCGTTGTTAAATCAGGCACAGTGCTTTTCAGAGGGAAAAAAGCATATACAAAAAAGAAGGATGAAAAAGCAAACCAATAATGTTTTCAGGCCTATACACTTATAAAGGGTAGCTAACTAATGTACAACACTCAATTTCAGAACTATACAATCATCAAGGTACCCACTAATGTACAACACCCGCCCACCAGCAGTGCGGCTCTTTCAATCACTCAGACAAAAGCAATCCGCCCTGTAATGGATTATACTCTGGTGCTCCCTCTAATTTGACACTTCAGTTAGTTACAACTGTAAACAAACACTAACTTGGGATGGTGATAAAGATAACCGAAGATAGAATCAGAGTTTAATTAGTGCCAGTTTGAATGCCCCTCTGGATGGTATAATTATAATTTAACATGTACATTAATTACCTGCAGGCATACTTGTTATAGTGCTAAATGTTTTTCATGAATGTTCAAGATGAAATCAGGTATCCATTCTTTCTACTGTATGGGTGATGAATTATTAATATCTTTGTTCTTTCTGGAAAATCACTCACACACATATATAATACACATTAAAATCACTACAGTCAAACACAAATATGCATAATATAGTAATGATAGACTGACAAACTAATATATTTTGCTCTTGAAAGAGGTTTGACAATAAATATGTTTCTGTCACTTAATTATCACCACACTGCCAACCTTGAAATGTATCAATTGTTGGTTTGTCGCTTCTTTCTACACTGCAGTGCCCCACTCCCCCCCCCCCCCCCCCCCCCCCCCCAAAAGATATGGACATTGACATCATTCAAAGAGCCTGTGACAGTGCTGGGTTTATAACTGCAATACATTTAAGCATACCTTAGGCTACATCAGTACTGAGTCATAATCCCTATTGATAAATTAAGCGGTCTATGAAACGACAACAACAACTAAAGCCTGCTACTAAATTTGGAGAACACATACAGTACAGTGTACTCACTGTTATTAACTTTTCCTCCTTTTCAGTTTTATCACCTTGTCCTGCTTTCGCTACATTTCTGATCAACATTAATAGTTGCATTTCTATTTCTACATTCCTCACTGAGCATTCCACTTTTAAAAAATTGAAAAAACCTCATGGAAGATGAAATACTATATATTGACAGGACAGATGTCATGTTCGGTTAAATTAGATGGCAGAGCAGTTTGCTCAGAGACACTTGGTTATTTGATTTTACTGCAGACCATATTTTGAAAAAAAGTATGCAGTTCTTTACATGATGATACTGTGTTAAAACTGGCCTACCAGGGTGCATTTAACTTTGCATGACTGGAAGCCCAGCTTACCACTAGAGTGGGTTTTGTGTATGTTAAAGGGGGGGGGGGGGGGGGGGGGGGTGCTACTTCTGGTGGTTAAAATACATGGAACTCCATTTATTTGCATGCTTGGGGATACATAGGTCCGCTGACGTGTGAAATCCGCAGTTAAATGAGGTCTCATTGCGTGTGACTAGAATGTGTGAATAAAATACAAAAACTAATAGTGTAAACCAAATTAGTGTTAACTGGTAATGTATGCAATACAATATATTACAAAGACAGAAGAATGTTTTAAAATGAGTTTACTTTGACAGTGTTACTGCTAGCAAAATCAAAAAGTGATACACCTTCAACTCTGTTTCCCAAGCTTTTTCTGTTACCAAAATAAATAAATAAATACAAATACTACAGGCAGCTGCTGAGCATGCCAACTGAGTAGCCATGTCTCCTTGATCTATTGCCATATTGTTTTACTGTATTACAGGCAAAAGCTATTTTTCTCATTTTTTTGTCCAAAATTATCATTTAGTGTGTGTAAGACTTGTAAAGATGTCGAAACCGAAGACACGAGTGACAGATTCATTGCAATCTGAACCGTCTCCTTCTGAGGACAACGCCGGGGCCCGTGGAGATAATGGCAGCGGCCATAATGCCACGCTCATCACTGCGGTGACAAACATAGAAGCTTCCATTTAATCATTTCGCACTGAAACTTGCCAATCTATCTCAATTTTGCAGTCCACTGTGGACACGTTTGGCCAAAAGCTTACTGATATTGAAAGATATGTGACTGATATCGACGGCCAGGTAACCGAACTGGAATTTATTTGCAGTAAGTTAACTAAGAACAATGAGGTTCTTAAGTTAAAAGCCAATGATTTGGAGAACATAAGCTGCAGGCAAAATCTTTGCATCGTGGACCTGGAGGGCCTGGAGGGGCTCCTAACAGAGGCATTCGGAAAGGAAAGCTTTGACTCACCCCTGGTGCTTGATCAAGCCCACCGTTCTCTCATGCCTAAACCATACCATGGGGAAAGATTGCACCACTTTCAAACAAAAGGAGCTGATACACCGTCTTGTCAGGGAGAGGGGCTCCCTCACATTCCGTAGAGGACGGATACACTTTTTCACTGACTTCAGCACAGAGGTCTCCAGATGTCGTGCCGCCTTTGGAGATTTTAAACGCCAGCTACGTTCAGCTGGGGAGAGATTTGGATTACTTCACCCAGCCTGACTGTAGATCACTCACAACTGGCAGCGAAAGATCTTTAACTCTCCTGATGAGGCGAACACTTTTCTGACCAGATCACCCTATTGCTGTCTTCTGCCTCTCTGGAGTGAACATTTTAATTATGATCCTTAGCTTATACATTCTTTACTTCTATTGTTGCTATTGTTACTTAATTTCCCCTCTATTCAATTAATTACTAGGACAGGGTGGTTGCAGTTTTATGGTGTTTGTTTACCCTGATGCTGGTACACTAATTGAACTCTGTAATGTGAAAGGTATACAACATTCCTTTTTTTGTGCAGATTTACTTAATTTCATGTTGAGATGTTGTTCTTACATTGTAATTTATGCAACAGTGCCTGCAAGCACTTACTCAAAAAGCGCAAGAGGAGGCTCTTTCCTTGTTTATTTCGATCAAACTCCCTCTTTTATTATTTCTTTGTTATATCATGTGTTTGCCTTCATCCATACTTTAGAGTATGCAGGTGCAGTGATACAGTGTACAATGCACGCTGTGTCTAATTTTTTTTTTTTTTTGCAGGGGGAGCTTTCACCTCGTTTGGGGGAAGGGGGTGGGGAGCTTGGGTTTCTCTGTTTTTTCTTTCCTTTTCTTTTCTAGTATGTTGTACTTGTGTTGGCACTTGTGACTTTGCTACTTATTGTTGGTGAAGAGGGAGGAACAAGGTACATTTTTTCATGGCATTTTTCTTGCTTTGGTCTTCATGCAGCTCCTAACTTTTCTGTAACATGCAATCATGACTCCGGTTGATGCAACATGCACTTCAGGGAACTGCTGGGTTTAAAAAAAATTTTTTCAGAGTAAAACAGGTTTAAAAGACCCTGCATAGCAAAAGGACATCAGTGCTGCATCTTCAGCCAAGCCCCACCGCTTGTTCGCTGTATTTTTCACATACCTCTTTATAGACGTGCATACTGATAAATCCTCTCATGATCAGTCGTTTAATCACCAAACTCCTCAATAATGCAAGCCGAGTCATTATTTTATTACTATAACATCTCAAAGAGCTCTGCAACTGTCTGTGATATTCTTTGAGCACTGAATGCGGAAGCATCTATCTCCTTTGTTTGTGTCCGTATTATCGCTATGGTGTAGGAGCTATGTGCATTGCTCAGATATGCCTGCCCTTTTTTTGTTTTTTGGCTTCATTTGACTCCTATCGGTCTCACTCACTCAGCCATTGAATGGTTTTCTCAGCTTTTTCCGGAGAAAAAAACTACTAGAGACCTGTGCTTGATGTCTTTTGGATGATGTCGGGCAGGACCCCTGGCAATTTAGATTTCCCACATCTAGAGATTTTTTTTTTTCTCCTGTACATCACTAATTTTCCTGCACTGATTACTTTTTTTACTGATACTAAATTGCTCAATTCCATCAAGTCTTGTGAATGCCATAGTATTGTTATTTCAGATCACTTTCCTTTGAGTCTTGAACTGACCCATGCTTCAAGACATAATTGAAGTTTGAACCTCCTTCTTTTAGCAAATTCAGATTTAACCAAATTAATTTCCGTCCAAATTGACTTTTTACTGGACACAAATATCTCCACTGAAATCTCAGCCTCCACTCTTTGGGAGACCCTTAAAGCCAATTTACGAGGTCAGATCATTTCTTATACAGCCCATGCCAAAAAAAAGAACACTAAGTGATTGTCAAAACTGACTGATGGCATACATGATCTGGATAACAAATATACTTTAAACCCTTCATCTGAACTTTACAGAGAGCATCTAATTTTGTAAACTGAATTTGATCTGTTAACTAGTAAACAGACAGAGCAGATGCTGAACAAGTCCCATCATGCACTTTATGAAGATGGCGATAAGCCCTCAAAATCTCTGGCCCATCAGCTACATCAAAGGGCTTAATCACAAATTATTGCCCAGTTTGTACAGCATCATAATCAAATACGGACAACCATCAGTTGATTAATGGCCAGTTCAAAAGCTACTATATCACATTTTTTTGCGAGCCTCAACATTCCTAAAGTTAATCCTGAGCTGAAAACTAATTTGGAGAAACCTCTCTCAGTTAAGTGCTAATGCCTCCATGCAGAGTGGTAAGGCTGCTGGCTCAGATGGGTTTCTGGTTGAGTTTTACAAAAAATGTTGTCCCAAACTTTCCCCTCTTATTTTAGGTATATTCTTTATCTTTTAACTCTGTTTCCCTTCTGCCAACACTTCGCCAGGCATCTATTTCATTGCTGACAAAGAAAACTGCACCTCTTACCGCCCTATTTCTCTTTTAAATGCCGATGTGAAAATCCTCACTAAGACCTTGCCCCTCCATCTAGAGTCAGTTCTTCCTTCACTTGTCTCCTCTGACCAGGCAACGTTTAATCAAGGCAGACACTCACTCTTTAATATTTTGTGTCCTATATGCAATACAAAACAAGCTATGCTGATGCTTTGTAAGCTTTGCATTGTTGTAGGATGTGTAGATAATAAAATATTATTTTAAATTGAAACTAAATTATTTCAGCATATTCTCTTTTTATCTCAGTCTACTTACAATTAGCCTAAAATAAATCATAATGTCGTATTAACACGTTATGGCTATACAGGACCTTAAATATCTACTATTTCAAATCGATATTTTTTATGAAATAAGACAATGAAGTTTTATTTTTTGCAGGGCCTTAATGATGTTCAATATTAACTCAATACATTTGTTTTAGCCCCGTCGGCAGCATTCAGTTGTCAGAATTTCTTGGTCATTTTTTCCTATGCAAAATCCTTGTCAAACCTTCGTGAATAACTCATGAATGTATGGCAGCTCATTACCTGTGTTTAACATGATGCTTTGCATACATAAACGTAATTAATTAAATGCAAATGAGGCAGTTGCGCTATTCTGCCCCTTTCATTTGGGATCCATTAAATCCTTGTATTCTGCATGGAAATGGAAATAGTCAATAGAACGAGACAGAATTGCCATGGTAATCATGTGTTGCGTACGGTAAACACTTCGTAAACGAGGCCCATGGTCTTTTGTTTCAGTGAGGCAAAATGTTTCCTGGGATTCATTAAGTAACTGCCTCAGAAGAACTAATTTTACAGAATCGACACCCTTCTGCTGTTCATACCACAAGTTTTAGACTGATGCATGCATCATTTGTGTGTGTGTGTGCACCGCAGGCGGTAAATCTACATTGGCAATAATGTACTGTATTTTAGAGATACAACTTGTCAGGGAGCAGCAGATAATTGAAGTTGCAGATGAATAGGTCGCGGACAAATGAGGCTCTACTGTAATTGGTGCATTATGAGTAGACTGGACCTTACTTTTTTAGTCAGTCATTAAAATTGAGACCCACACGCCTGCGCCTTTTCATTAAATTGATATCTGAAACTTCGTTGTCTGAAATTGTATTTTCTTTTCCGCATTTTAACTTGCTTTATTATTATTATTTTAATTATTTGTAACATCCCTCCCAAGATGTACTTTTATGGGAAAATCCATAGACTTTAAACAGCAATAAAAATTCCACAATAATTCATAGAATCTTTTTTTGGTCACAAAGAATTCCATTCAGTAACGGGAGACTCCTCTCACAAGGCAGCCGTAGACTTAATACACAATAGCCCCCCGAAAACAAAAAGCAGATTATTAGGTAAAAAAAAAAAAAAAAACTGCAGACCATTCTCAGCTCTACCACATCTGGTAACCATGTGTGGCAAGTGCTAATGAAGACTTTCCTGAGCGCTCTGCAATTAATTCTGACTGTTGTTCGGGCTCTCACAGGCTGCTCGAAAAAACAAACACTTCCTTCATGATGGAAATAAAGTCCTACCAATTTCCACAATACTGCGGAAACAACTTTCCTAGCCTGTTTATTTATTTAACTAGCTGTGATAGCTCTAATTGAAAAAGCGCCCTGCTTGACAGCAAGAACTAGTCTAGTGAATGTGTGTGTATGTGTCTGTGTATGATAATGTGTTGAATTGTTCATTTGTAATGATGCAAAAAATTAAGATTGTAAACTGTAAAGTAAGAGGTGGTCAGTGTTGCCAGATTTAGATCTTCAAAACAAGCACAAGGCAAGTCCAACTGTAGCTATTCTCCAATTCTGGTGAGACTGAAGGAACTGTGTATTTGACATCATTTTTCACCAATCAGAATACTCTTGTAATATATTATCAAAGTCTGAAAAAGGCACACACAAAACAGTAGTTGCAAAAGGAAGTGTGAGAACACAAAAAAAATTTGGCAGTGGACCCAACAGATTTTTAATTCAAGTAACTGCAATTAAGAAAAAAAAAATCAGAGACCTGCTATTTATATTTTAAATAAAATTAACATGCAACTCAGTATGCCTTGGGTGCAAAATAAAATAAAATAATCATGTTATATTAATGTATCAGAGACCTGTGCTTTCTATTAACTGTTCTGCCTGAATTATAGTACTAAATGCCTGCTCTTAGAGCTGCATCATTGGCTGTTCCACAGTCATTCAGTTTCTTGGTTAAAAAGGGTACAGCAACACAAGAATAATGACCAATCATGTCCATGAGAATTATAAGCATACTGTGCAGAAAATAAGAGCCCTTTGTTTAAACATAGGTGTGCAGGAGGTATGAATTGACCACAAACATGTCTTATGTTTTTTACTTTTGAGATAAGCACCCAGGAATAAAAACAAGCCTAAAATATGAGATAAAGGGCCATAGTCGTAAAAGTACTTGCCGACTGCCTTAATATTTTATTATAAAACTCCTGAAAGTCGTCCATATAGCTATTGATAAAATGATCTGAGAATAAGGGCAACTGTTGCACAGCACTTTATGAATGGGTATACAGTTGCTGAAGAACAAAAATCCGCCTCTTTTCGATGACATTATCAGCATTATTAATGTTCCCTGGGTGGCGTTGGTAGCTGTTGCAAAAAGAAAAACAGAAGATTTCCATTCTTAACTGCAGGACCAAAAAAAAAATAACAAAAAGCACTGTAGGAGGAGGTTTGAGTAATTCTAAAGTAATAATATATATATATATATAAATATAGTAATTTATAATATATATATATATATATATATATATATATATATATATATATATCTTGTTCTGCACTGAAAGCAGTGTTACATTAAACGTACCATAATTGAAACTGATTTGATTGCTCTCAATTTCACATCCACCCTCCAACACAAATGAGTCAGCAAGACATTCTCCTTGAAAAATAAAAATAAAATGTTTTAGAAAAAAGGAAATGTGGGGGCCTCAGGATGAGGATTAAACCCTTGTTTAAATATGCTCAAAGTTCAAAGCTCATCGTATTTTATACTGTCATACTTCAAAGCAAAATTATCTGTTCTATATCATCTTTCACAAGCTGCCTAGAACAATTCCAGAACTTAAAGGGATAGTGTATATAACCCTCTTTTTTGTAATATAAATGTTTTCTTACCTTCTTATTCTATTATGTTTGTTCTGTATGATTCTGTATTATTGTTTCTGCTTAGATCATTGTTTGCTGTGCTTACTAACTAATCCAGTAAAAATGTTTCTGAAAGTACTCCTCAAGGTTAATTATAGGGAGATGAGATGGGGAAGCATATTAGGCCACTGAAGCCAAAAGCAAAAGCCCTGAAACACCACCTCACTTGCCACCATCAGCCTTGTGGAGTCTTTTCAGAATCAATTATTCCTTTCACAAAACCTCAATTTCCTAAAAATGGCACTACAGTGATCCGCAAGGCTATGGTATACCCTACAGCTATACATTATCATGCTGCCAACACTAGCCTTTTGCTCAAAAAAAACCAATTTCTTTTAGAAAGGTTAATTAATTTAAAAGAAAAAAAATGAAGGCTTTATCTTCTGAAGAATGAAGGAATTTGTTGGGAAACTGTTTGGGATAATTTAAACTCCAAAAATGCAAAACATCAGCTGATTCATTACAATTTTCTGCATATAACATATTTAACTCCTCGTAGACGTCATCAAATGAAGCTCACCCATACTCCCATATGCATGTTCTGTCCCCGGGGTGCTATGGGCTCCTTTATACATACAGTCTGGGAGCGTCCGGATGTGGGCATGTTCTGGGATCGGGTTTGTTCAGCTTTGTTCGTGCAGGCCTGGAGATCGGCCATAGACTCAGTTAGATCACTGATAAATCTATCTCCAACTATCTGACTGAATTGGGTTTGTGAGGTCCTTTATGGGGGGGTTTGGGTGAGGGGCTGCCACCCGAGAGGGGAGGGGGGGAGAGATGAAAATGGAAAACTTCTGGAATTGTTATTTATGTCGCATTGTTTGTATTGTTCTCTTGATTCCTTAAAAAATACATTTGATCACAAAAAAACATCAAGACTTGCTGCTCAAGTGTGGCCCACACTTTACTTTCCAAAGAACATTCATGACTTGCTGTGTGATGCTTTACCCACTCAAGATTTTTTGTTCACTGCTACTGACTGATAAATAGTAGAAGCAACAATCCAAAAGAATGCAAGATATTTTGTGTTTGAAATCTCTTAAGACGGCACTGAACATCTTGTTACTGTATAGTACTAATATAAAGAAAATATTACATTTTTCAGATAGTTCAGGGTTTTCTATATAGTTCTCCTTCTTAGTGAGAAGTACAACAAAATAAACTATTTGGTGACTACTACACTACTGTCACATCAAATAAAAATAAAAAATATATACATTTTTACAAATGACTTTGTTTCAGTTTTTAGGGAGACTAGTGCCATTATCTACCCTCAAGGTGTTCTTCAGTAACAGATATAGAAATAGCTACAGTCTCTTGTACTAAAATACTTTTTTTTTTTATTGATATCACCATGGTCCTTTGTGTGGTCTTTGTGGTATATAGCAGGGTAACAGGGTTTGGAAATCCAATGAAAGTGAATGTTTGAGAATTAAGGCATTGGTTTGTATGCATACACTTGAGTCAGGAGTATCAGTATAATTGGTCATGAAAACTGTTTTAGTAGCTACGGGAGCTCTGTTCTGCCTTTATGAAGTCAGCTACCAAATACTGTTGTTATGCTTTCTGTTATGTTCCTCCCTCTTTCCGTCACTGCATTTGGCAGAGTCTCTTGACAGGAAGAAAGAGATTTATTTTATCTGGCTTGAACTACATTGTTCCTTCCTGACTACTGGTGTCACTTCATTTAAAATGACAAGTCTCTTTACTTAGAGCCTGTGTGCTGTAACATGGTTAAGGTAATAGACACAACATGACAGAGATGGTGTTCAGGGAGTTATAAGTGATTTATAGTGAAACGGCAGAATCCAATTTTTCTAACAACTGCTGCTGTAGTACCGTCTTTTTTTCCCCAGTTGCCTTTCTTGTGAAGAAACTCACATCATACAGGGAAAAATGAAAGAACATTTATTCTGATATACCTTTTAACCAACACTGATGTTTTGAATTTCTGAAGCAGGAGAACCAAGAGATTCATTATTGGAAGATAATCATTGTTTAGAATAGGCTGGAAAGGTTGGGCTGTACACATGATTGTACTTTAGCAAATGCAAAATAAGATTTCAAAATATATGTGGAGAACCTATATAATAAATACAATTCAAATTTCTCAAAAATAAACTCTTGTACATAAATATATATATATTTAACTGGCATATGCACCCCTTGTATCTGAGTTGGACGAAAACCCACAACTGAGCCACATCTCTAACCACTCAGCTAACCACTGTTCTGCACTAAGACAGTAAAATGAATAACATGTATTATTCTGTCTAACTAAACAGTCATCATACAGCAAAATGTATTCGGTATCCCACCTGTATGGAAAATGGGCAATGACTAAATCTATTTTAACTGCACTATCAATGAAGTGTGTTGTACATGTTCTGTCACTAGATACAGTAATTACATAGTGATTATTGACTTCACAGTGCATGATTCATGTTCAATAATCACATTTCTTACACTAAAACGTACATGATTCTGCTGCAGTGTGCACACTCCAAAGACAACTAAATGCATAATTGTAAAATCCTTGTTATACTGCATGTGATCCTTTAAAAAGCATGACTCCCATACATGCATGATATACTTTACCTGCACTATTCCTATGCCACAATAACGCAATACATTGCATGTATAGCACTATTACATTCTTTTTACAATTTAAATTGATAAACTTTAAGCTGTTTTCCATGTCAAGTGTCCCATGTTGTTGGTGTTAATGCAAAATACTTTTGCGATGCAATGACGGGAATGCATTGCTGTGCTGTTAAAATGTCACAGCAATAAAGCAGGGCTGATGGTAATTTAAGATCTCTTCTTCATTGGATTTTTCAGGGTCTACACAGATACAGCAATGCTACATTAAGGTTTGTCACACATCAACCAACCCAGTCATTGTTTTACATTCTACTGAATTCAATTTGGGCCGAAACACATTTGGCAGCATGAAAAGCTTTCAAGAAGTCCTGGAGTCTGGATTCTGATGTGGATTCAATCATTAACCTGGGTCAAAGTATACACCTGTGTAAATTTGGCACATACAACACTACAGACATTTTATTAGCAACAACAGACAATAGATGTGACTTTTGTATTGGGCTGCGATGGGTAAAATAAAGTAGTATTGCACTTATGAAGGTACTTGCCAAATGTCTGTCAACTTGATTTAGTTTCTTATACATCTTTACATGTCCTGAGATCCTAGCCCAGCTGCCAATGGATGGGTTCTCATGACCATCAGATGCCAGGCAGAGCGTTTACCTGCTGTGCCAGTTGTTTTTGTCATCCTTCGTTACCTATCATTGTTTACTTCCCATATGGTGGCAGCCTGTACAATTTTTTTAATAAGTTTTGATGGATAATAATATCACATCATTTCCAGTCTATTACTTTTGCTGTATGCATAGATTGTACTGTTGCACAAACTGTCAACAATGTGTTTGTTTTCTGTTTTTTCTAGGACAAGACATGCATATATTTGGTTATTATAACACTGTACATTTATTTTGCATAAAGGTAAATAACAATTCGAAACACACGCAGGCCGGTGTTTGTTAAAACTTAGCTATACTGAATTAATTTGCAGAGAATTACACACACAGACGCAAATACAAGCACACATTATCCCTGTGCATAGTCTAGGATCCTAATTTAATTCAAGTGGAACCTGACAGTTCTTGTGTTAAATTACCAAGATCATGTATGCATATAATAAAATATTCAACCCAGCCCCCCTTTTTAACACTGTCTCTCATTTGACAAATGCTGATTATTATAACAAGGTATTACAACAATCACTAAAGAAAATCATTTTAATAAGATAAATAATTAGGTATCAGTGTATACTGTAGCAATACTATGTCAGGGACATATTATTACAGCAGGGAGCTTTATAATGAGGGTAGGATCAAGGCATGCTAATCTACAAAACAGTTGTATAGTACATTGGTTATGAACAGAAAAATAACGCTGTATAACAATTGCTTATATGGTTAACACTTTGTGCCAAATGTCAACACTCCATCTTGTATAGTGCCTATCCAGGCTGTACCAAACGCATTTAAGGTTTTGACTTACTGGGCCATATCGACAAAGGTTACAATTGTATAACACTGCACAAAAGGCACATCAACATCATAACATACCAAAGTATATAGGAGGTAGTGACTAGGGATCAACCATCTGTGATGAACCATAGGGGTTTCAGTTAGCAATTCAGCCTCCCAACAGCAGAAGGTATCGAATTAACCCATGGCTTTCCTCACCCAGATCACGTAACCGTGACCTTAATCACCTTTATGAGCGGTGCCATCTTGGTAAGTGGCTGAAGCATGAGTATGTAAATCCCTGCCACTCGAGTCATGTGAAGGTTAAGAACACTTGTCATATAGGGATTGGTGTGCCACTGGCTACAGGGGCGGAGCTTAGCATACAAAAAGGGACACGCTGCTGTGCTCAGGGTTGGTCCTTGAAACATAGGAGTAATCTCTGAAGCCAGAGGGGAGGGGGGGGGGGAGGGGAGGGGAGGAGGGAGGAGGAGGAGGAGGAGGAGGAGGAGGAGGAGGAGGAGGAGGAGGAGGAGGATTATTTTTTGTCATGTAAGTGTTGACTGTTTGTTTTGTTTCTTGTTTGAGATGGCAGTTGAAAAGTACACCAACACTACGTTTTTATCCTTCACTGCAATCCCCTTATGGTTTCCTTTGATTAATTTTTGTAAATAAACCTTTATTTGTTTCACTTACAACGCTGGCTGAACTGTCTTTTGTTGTCCACACCATCCTATTGAGAGACAGAGACTAATTACTTATTTGTTACTCTATTTGAAAAGAACCAGGCCCTGTTTTCAAAACAGATTTCAAAACAGGTTTATATCACTCTGTCTTCATTTTATAGCATCCAATTATTTTACACCCAATTTGAATGTTACCTGGCAACTACAAGCCACTACCAATCTAAAAACCCATTCACACTGACACTATTACCTGGTTCCAGACCTGGGTTCTGGCTACGTGGGTCAGAATCCCACGTAGTGTAAAACCACCACCTCAGGATGTGGGTTGACATGCTTTGATCCGGGTTGAGCGAGACAAAATGCATGACGGCTGTTCGTGAGCCAATGAAGTAACAAAGAGCCACGCATGCGTGAAGGTTTCACTTCCTCAAGGAACATTTCTGTTTATTCTGTATAGCAATATTTTTGTTGATTGAGACACCATGAGCCAGATTGCAGCAGGGATGAAGAAACATTTGATCTAATCAACATTTGGGCTGATGGTTCAATCCAGAAAAGCTTGGATAGAAGCGTCCGTAACAAGCTGCTTCTGGTACACATTGTTTACTTGCGTCTGTCATCCAGGTCAACCCTGCTTTATCAAAACAGTGTGAAATCGCATAGCCAACCCAAATGACACTGGGTCTTGACCCGGGTAGAGCATGCCAGTGTGAAAGAGGCTTGTGAGAACTGGAGATCAATAGTATTAATTTAATTTCTACTTTTTTTCTAGCACATCAATGTTAGAGTTCTGTACCTCAGCGTGATGGTTTAACCTTTTTTTTCTTCGCTTTCGGGAGATTTATTGATTATCATTGGTGCAAAGAGCTCAAAAGTGATGCCTTCAGTGGTATATTCCATGACTGCCAGGTATTTTGACTGGTGTTTTATTTTTTAATTACAGTTATTTCAATAGGCGCAGTGATAAAATAGTGCCACGGGTCTAGTGATTTACCCAACAGTTACTATACCGGGGATTATATCATGGTTTAGAACCACTGACTGGCCAATCAGCATGCAGCATTATAAGAATCTGTTTTATAATTGACAATCTACGATGGTTTTATGTGCTATAAACCCTCCTGGTTAAAAAAAAAAACTAAAATATTGATGCAATTTCAAGCTTCTCTCGGACAACATATTCTCACATAATCCTAAGCAACATTGAAAAAAGGCGTACTTTCTGTAACTGATTTTAACAAAGCAAGAACAATGTTTGTGTTAAGCACAAGATTACAAAAACACCAAAAACCCAGTGATGCCCAGATAACCAGCACTTCAATTAATAACATCTTTCGTTGCCAAAGTAAAATCGGTTGCATATGCAGAGACCTTTACACGTTGTGACTAGTTCAGCAAATCTGCAGTAGACATGTTCCCAGACTCACAAACAGCAACGTATTTTGCTGGAAAGTCTAAAAGTCACACAAATAGTGAAAGAGCATTTTTATTACAATTTCAGTGTCAACATTGCTTTAGAAATTCAGATTGGTTGATAACATGTGTTTATGTACAGCAATAGTGTGTTCATTTAAAATAGAAGATAGTTGACAATGAAATGTTACTGACAGTGGTATTACTGATCTGCCACATATGTGCAGTGTAATGAATAACGTTACTAGCAATACCACGTTGTGTATTAGGGCTTTAAAAAGATGAACTGTGACGGGTGCTCACCCCTTGTGTATTTTCATTTGTGTTGTTGTTGTTTTTGTTGTTCTCATAAAGTGTAGTTGGCATGGATGGGGTTAAATCTTCATCCTGAGAAATCTCATGGTAATGTGGCTGGAGCCTTAAGGTCATTATTTTATTAATGGGTAATTAAGGCTCCAGTCACAGAATATAAAAGACCCACTCCAGGCTCATTAGGGAGGACAGAGTTTAGAGGAGTTGACAACAAGAGCGAATGCTACCAGTTCTTTTTAGAAACATCATTATTGTTTGTGTTCATTTTGCTTTAGCCAATGTGCCCTTTTCTTTGTGTTTTATAAAAGTGTGTTTGTTTACATCTTTTATTTTTGTTTGTTAATAAAAGCACTGAGCCTCAGTTTCGTGTTTTGGTTTAATTTCCCTGGTCTGACGTCACCCCTGCTGCCATCTCTGCCACATGGACTTATTGAATTTAGAGGTTTTTTATTTGTTACAAAGTAGGTGCCATAGCTCATCCTTTGATGAGGTCAATGTGCAGCACCAACCTCAGCCTTTAGGTTTGTTGTGTGCTAAAAGTACTAACACCAACAGTGCCTGCTTTGCTGATGTGCAAAATCAACTACAATGGCCTGTTAACCAAGTACTGTTATCTGCTGCCAAATCAGCCACCTACAACTACAGTACAATAAGAACCACAGGGGCCAAGAGAGGATTGGATTGTGAAGCATCTCATGGTTGTTTTTCTGTTTGATATTTTTCCTTTTTAAAAGCAATTAGAAGGAGACCGTATCACAGTATCATTCAGTAATAAAGTGGAATAGTCGTATGCCTTTGTCTTATTCGCTTCAATTCAGGCCACTATAATTTCAGTTTACAAAAGCTCCCTTATTTTGAAAACTCAATGTTGACAGGTATTATGGATGACCTCTGTTCCCATTGTTAAGCCAATCATCTCTTTTCACATCTCTTTTCGGCCGATGTCCGACCTGATTAGCTACACTTTGGCCTGAGGGGCATCTGACCAGTTGGGGTCCCTGTTGCGGTGACAATCTATCCCCAACATATTTTACTTCATAACTCACAGGATCGACACGGCCAATGCAACTTGCTCAAACAAGATTCTAACCTGCGACCTCCCAATCGCAAATTCCACCCTGCACACCCTAAAGACATCACCAAAAAGAGTTTCCTTACACACATTTACACTTTACAATGCAGAAAAAAACATCACAAAAAACTGATATCCGTGAGAATCCTACTGTATCATAGTGACTGCGAATATTTAACTACTGTTAAATTTTTTTTTTACAGTTTCATGCATTTTATTTTAAATACAAATCACAGTCACTCATTATCTTGCAGCCATGATATAAAAATGATTTAGCCATCTAGTTTTCAGTGGGGGGCCTGCTTCTATTCACTTTTACAGTTGGGTGGGACTGAATCGCAAGTGTTTTGTTTTTTTAAGGGTCACATAGTAAATTTTATCATGAGCTGAGATTTAAAATCTCAATTGTAGCCATCAAGGTCATTAAAGAACTGGTAGCAGGGGGTGGGAGTACAAACAGAGATGTCATTTCATACATGTTACATTCAAACAGGTGCACAGCCTCAACCTATTATGGTACACTGTGCTATTCATTGGACAATCACATTAAGATGTGATTGTGCCACTAGCCTTCGCATAGGATTGCATGTAATTAGGGGCTTACATGGAAGGCAATATACATTGGAGACCTACAAATCAAACTAAGTGTATTCTTTATTTTATATTCAGGCAATCACAAAACAAAAGTAGTAGGTTTAAATTTGCTGCATTATGAATACACAAATAAGCATAATAAGTAGTATTTACAGTCAGGTGTGGTCACAGTTGAAGTATACTGCTTTTTACTGCCCCACAAAAGCTTCTCAGTGGTGTGTATGGTTTAACCGGATTCAAATACCATATTAAATTAGGTAGCAGGCACTACAAGTAACAAAAAAGCACTGTATACCATAGGGGGTAAATCACCTGGATTGGCTCAATTTACTGCTCACACTGCAGCATGCTTTTTAGTGAACTGTGCAAGTTAATGAAAGAGTTAGTTTAATAAACAGTATTTAATACCACAATTGCATTGCTCTATTAAGAATGATCAGAATGATCAGATTATGCATCAGTGCATGATTGAGTGTATAGTTTTGAATAAATACTCTTTATATTTAATAAAGGTGTTCTCCCATGTGCAGGTAAATACTAAATATGCTTTAGTGTAAAACTGACCTTGAATGCATGGTGAAACAATTTCTAGATCCTGTCATTAAACAATATTTTTAAAAGGTAGGAGTCAATGACTAGGGTTCTGATTTTGTGGGTCTTATTTTTTACTTTTTTATTTTTTACATTTTAAATAATAAAAACACAGGTTAATTCAGATGTTAGTCCCTTACATATTTTCATACAATAAAAATCACTTGCTCAAGGATTTTTTTTTTTTTTTTTGGAATGTGGCAACTGTCATTTGACAAGCAAAACCTCACTAAAAATGAACTAGAACACTGTTGAAAAAGGAAATTAATAACTGAATAAACCAAAAGGTAGCAAAACATGTACATAAACAAACTAATAAAGTTAAATAATAATCAGAAAACAATACTCCAATGTCCATCTGTTCTTCAGCTAAATAATAGCAATTGATTCAGGCAAACAATGTAGCATTGAAACTGCACATCTGAAAGTAATCAGTAAACTTTATGAAAACTGACAGTATATTGAATACTAAAAAAAAAAAATGCCAGGAAGTTAAATAGTAACTGTTTTATCCCATTCCCCTCTTAGAAATTACTGGCTCATAGAGGGTCTTTCAAGATTGTGCGCACAGCAAATGAAAAGCACAACCCCACCCATATGTAACATCCATACCAGAACAAATGTTGCTGCTGTTATTTGCACATTAGAGTCTGGCATTTTCAAACCAACCCCAAAACTGAGATTTTCTACTAAAGGAATTACTGGACATATTTGTAGTTTGTAACTCTCAAATACAGTCTTTGCTATTTGCCTATCAGAGAAACTCGTGAGGAAGTAATACAACCTCATTTAAACAGTGAGGTCAAGTCCCTATTAAATTGATGCATGCTGTATTATCTCAAGATATATTTCAAACTCATCCTTTCGTACCCCACTGTTTACACAGAGCCATATTAGTCTTAGTGCTCAAAATTCTTAACACGCTGTGTATTTAACAGTGTAAGGCTGTCCCTGTCTTTTGCCACTTGATAAAGAATCTAGACCATCCATCATAGCAAACATTGAGCCCATTATCTCTGCATTTGTTACCATAACTACAAATGAGACTTGATTGATTGGCAGTAATTGATGCAAAATGTAGTGTCTGTGTTGCATATGCAGTCAATATTAAACTTTATTCAGTTATTTCCTTTTATTTCATCTCTACAGTTAAAGCCACATTTTCTGATACCATGTGAAATCAACCATACGTGATGTGTGTGTGTGTGTATTAGTGAAATCTTAGATATTTCTTAGCACACATTTCTTGTGGTGTTAATCAGTATGTCTGAAAAGCATAATACTACTAACACAAAATAAGCACCATGTAAGCAGGGGTACCCAGTTTAGGTCCTGGAGGACAATTTAACTTCAGGTTTATACAGGTGACATTACAGTTACACAGAAGACGCTAAATAACTATATAAATAACTTCTCTAGCACCGGAAGGATGCCTCATTGGTTTAATGAATATACTGGATTAGGACAAATATCCATTTTAAGACACCTAAGGTATTCACTGCAGCACAAATCGGAGATTACTACAGAATAACTAATTTGTTAAACTGTGTAAAAATGTATCTTGAGTCAAAGCTTCTCTCTCTGTCAAGCAGTTTGTTTGTTTGTTTGTTTTTTTTTGTTTTTTTTGTATGTAACACCGTAATGTTTTCTCTTATAAACCTTCTTACAACTATCATTGTAAGAAATGTATTAACTGGATTTCAAAAGCTCTTGAATAAAGAGTTATGCCACTGGACATAGATGAATAACAAAATGAGAACTGATACAATATCAACAATGAACACTAACCTTGTGAAACAGTACTTCAGTGTGAGGAGAGTCTGTGAGGGAAGACCAGCTCATTGAATGGATTAAGACATGCTCTCAATGCTCACTGCATTTGGCTGTTTCTACTATTCACAAAGGGTGTCAGACCTCATCAAAATAGTGGCTGGAAAAACTAAACTACTTGGCAAAAAAGTGTCTAGTGCAATTTCAGTCGTGGTGAGCTATGGTTTCTGTCGATAATGGTTTTTGTCTAAATTCTAAAGCCAACAAAGATTTAGGTTGAGATGCAGCTGTTAACAGTTTTTACAGTATTGTGCATATTGACCACATGGGAGCCCACCCCCCCTTTCAGATGAAGTGCAGCTACCTGCAACTGATATAAATGATCTAAATAAAATATCCCTGCCATTTGAGTTTCACCCATATGTACGGGATAAACAACAAGTGCTGAATCGGTAAAAATGATTCACTATTACGAGTGCCGTTCCATTGTTACGCTTAGTTCAAACGGTTACAATGTTTGTTTCTCACATTGCGGCAATGTTGTCATGAATTCCTGTTTGAGTTTGAAATCCCACTTACACAGACAAAAGTGTTTGTTGTAAGTGAAGACTGCAGCGAGGAGCAAGGACTGTGTTTTAGATGTACAACATGAAAGTGGCATTAGAAAATTAAAAATGCAAAAAACAAAGGAATGTAAACCGGGAACAGCACAAAGTAATTGATAGTTTTGCCAAATCTAAAACAGATGAAGACCTAAATATCATTGCCAGGGCCAGAGACCGGTTTTCGAGACGTACATAAGTGCGCTGTTTTCTGAACAGTGGTTAAAGCCAGGAAAGAAATGCCAAAGCTGAGTTTAAATCTAACACCTGTGTAATTGACAGAGATTTACAAAGTGATGATGAAATTGCTGTTGTTTCTCAACCTGTCCAGAAGATATGTGAACAAAAAATTAAGGAGGGGTGTTTATGTGGAAATGAATTTTTGTTGTAGAATATAAGGTAAAATTGGAGAAAGGAGATACACAGGACTTTGAATAATATGCACTCTTTACCCTGGAGTGTAAGCTAGGCATTACAAAATGTGGGTGAAAAAAAGAAATGTAGTTCTTGCTGTTTAAATGAGAAATGAAAAAAGACATCTTTCAGAATGCCATAGCTATCCAAGAACACTGAGTGACTGGCAATCAGTTAAGATACACCTGTTTTAAATTTAACAAGCCAGGGAGGTATAAAAGGACAGGTTTCAAAGACAATAGACCTAAAGGTAAGGACCTGGACCTGAGGAATCCTGTTGAGTTTAGTTAGTGCTCCAAAACAGGAGCTAGGATTTATTTTTGTATGGTATTGTTTGTTGAAAGAAGCCATGCTCCCACTGGAAAAGGGACACCATGGAACAAATGAACATACAGATAACATTCTGTTTAAACCCATCCTTTATTGTCGAAAGTGGTTTATCCACCAAAGACAGGAACCCAGAAATGTGTTTGAAGTTATACTGTAAATAAAGAAGCGTTGTCACAATTTGTAATTACAAAAAAGTTTTTTTTTTTTTTTTACATTATCTTAATTTTTCTCTGCCTAGACATCTGCTCCTTGAGGTAAATGATATCCCTTGTCTGCTTTGAGCAATTCACCCTTCTCACCTGGGGGAGGGGGAGTGACTGTGAGGTCTTGACACAGGAGCCTCAGTGCAGGAGATCTAATGTGAAGGGCTCTATGAGAGCTGGAGGAGTGGGGATGAGGCTTTGAGGGCTGCTGAAGGCTCTGCTGTGGGAGAGTGAGCATCTAGTACCATGACCCTTCTGAGCCTATTGTGATGCACCCTGGGCTGAAAGGCAATGCATAAGTAGCAGAAGTCCTCCATGGTGTGTTGGACCCCCAGGCACTGCACACAGAGAGGGTGTTTGTCGCTGGGCGATACATTCACCGTGCAGGATGTGCAGACATGAACTGGAACTCTCGTCATGGTTGCCATTACCAGTGTGTGCACCAAATGCACAAAGGTGCTATGCGCCAAGTACTGTGCGCACTGAGTGTACTAAGCACCGAGCACAACGATTGTACCAAGCACAATGTGCACCACTAACCGCGTGCACTGAGCACCGTATGCACCGAGGTGCTGTGCACCGAGCACACCGAGTACCATGTGCACCGAGCACTGATTACTGTGCACAATGAGGTAACGCAGCACAAAGGTGCTGTGCGCAATGAATGCACAGAGCACTGAGCATGTTTCGTGCACCGAGTGTCTACTGCACCGGATACTATGCGCACCAAAAACTGTGTGCACCGAGTACCATGTGCTCTGGGGTCTATAGGCACCAAGGGCACTGAGCATCATGCACAACAGGTGCAGTAAGCAGAGAGTACACCGTGTGCTTCGATCACAGAGTGCACTGGGCAATGCGATTACCGAGCAGTGCGCACACTGAGGCACCAAAGTACCAAGAGCTGAGAGTGCACCGAGTTACCGAAGCACAGGGGACCAGCTGAAGCAGCAGTGCCTAATCTAACTGTGTGTAATCACATGCCTGTTCAGTGCATAACGTATACTAGGGGACACACATGCTGAAGTCGCAGCGGGTGAATCTGTGGATGAAGTACAATGCAATAATACAATTACAACAATATTACAGGGGAGCACACTGCTGTTATTGTTGATTTTTTGACGCACCAAGGCGGGAGAGCCAGGGCAGCCGGCGAGGTCTACTCTACAACGGGTGTAGAAAAATACACCCCGTGGAGGAAAAGGCCTGCTGTTTTGTTGTTGTTGTTTTTTTTTGTTTTTTTTACCTAGCTGTTGCACAACGCAAGCAGGAATACCGCTTGTGCACTGCAGATGTGCCACTAAGGGTATTTAGTCAACAACTATATATATATATATATATATATATATATATATATATATATATATATATATATATATATATATATATTATATATTATTTATATATTTATACACACACATTTATTAAAACTGCCACTTGGCAGACAGCTGAGTCGCTCAACAGCGGGGGTAAGGCAGAGCCTAGCGTCGGTGGAGGACGTGCTCCCACACGAGTGAAAGGCTGTAAAAGATGACAACACTCATTCCTTTAAATCAGTACTGCACAGGCAGGAGACTCATATACCACAGTTAGGACAGCAGCAGCCTGCAAGGCACCTGCACGCAGATTGCTGAGGAAGAAAGAAAGAAAAGGGCTAAATCAGGAGTCACTGATTCCGTGAAAGCGGCAAGCCAGCTTTCAGCTTGAAACGCAAAGGAACTGCAAAAAGAGAAATGGCTTCCTTAGTATGATGGTTTTAATCCCTCGGTAGGCAGGACCGAGGGTGTCATCCCAGAAAGGGGCCTGTCGGTAGCTCTGGTATAGAATGCTCAGAAAATACCTACCAATAGGCAGGCATATCCCGTACTTAATGTTGTTGGTGGTCATCTTTGAAATGAAAGGGAACTGCCTGTGGCAGGGCAGGGTTCTGCTCGTAAATAGTGTGGTTTATGTATAGGTGGTGGTGGTTGGCAGGGATGAGGTTAATTCTTATCCCAAGGCAGTGCCAAACCTGCACTACCTGGAGATAGGAATGAACCCCTTTCCTGCTAAGCACCACCACCAATACACAAACCAAACTATTTACAAGCATGGCCCTGCCCTGCCACATATTTACATGCAGGGATGTGCCCTGCCACAATGCCCCATACTCTCCCTCTCTTCAAAACCGCACAGTGACTTTTAGTTAAAGATTCGTAGAATTAATCAAACGCCACAGAAATGTTTTCATTTTAAAAATAACACATCTGATCATTAATCATCTGTGTGCAGTGTGCTTCACAAAGTAAACATCCTACCTGATCAGAGTGCATGGGCCAAGGAGGGAAGCTTAATTTTAAACTTTGAGGATAAGTTTTAACTTATAAAATTTAAACTTTATAGAACAATTATTGTAACTAATCTATTAATGTATTAAAACTCCAACAACCTACTTTTAAGTGA
This sequence comes from Polyodon spathula, assembly GCF_017654505.1. NCBI lineage: Eukaryota > Metazoa > Chordata > Actinopteri > Acipenseriformes > Polyodontidae > Polyodon > Polyodon spathula. Next base: position 27,898,923 of record NC_054541.1, on the reverse strand, counting down.
TGAATCAAGCCATTGTTTCAGTCATAATTTTTTGTCCAAGTTAAATAAGGATCAAAAGCTGAATTTCTACATCTGGCTGTCAATTGCAATAATTTTCAATTTTTAAAACAATTCACAATGCTTCACCAATATCCATATTCTCCCTTTTAGAAGATAAATCCTTTAGATAAGGGAAGAGAGGGGCTTACGCAATCATTATGAGTTAACACCAAAAAGATTAGTGTTTACAAATTGGAGTTAAGGGGGGCACACAGTGCATTGAGCAAACTGTCAATGCTGGATGTGGAATTAGACTTAACAAGTACATTAATACTTCCAAAATTGTTAGTTTTGCTCCCATTCACTAACTTTAATAACATTGTGTAACAATTTTTTTTTTTTTTTTGGTTCCTGGGTAGTAAGTGTTATTTTCTAATTTCTTATGCCTCAAAAGTATAGAAAATGGCTATTATTCCCCACAAACTTTGCTTTTGTGACCAGGACAGTGATATTTTGAAATGTACCTATTTTCCAGAACATTCCAGATAGATTCAGTGCTGAGTAAACTTGGAGTAACTTCTAGAACTTTCCAGTAATATAAATAGTAGTATAAATACAGGGGCCTTAAGCCCACCAGTTCAGTTTAGTTCCAGCTGCCTAAGTGGATACATATCTGCATTTTTCTGAGATGGCATCAAGAGGCTGCAATGGTGGCATTCCTGATGGGTCTCCAAGGCGGTTTTACCAAGTTTCCCTGCTATCTTTGCCTTTGGGACAGCAGGGACACCAAGGCGCACTACCACAGGCGGGACTGGCCACAGCGGACCGAGTTCTCTGTGGGGAGGAACAACGTCAAGTGGGAGCCACTGGTGGACCCCCGGAAGGTGCTGATGCCACCACTGAACATCAAATTGGGCCTTATGAAACAATTTGTCAGAGCTCTAGATAAGGAGTCGGCAGCCTTCAAGTACCTTCAAGACTTCTTCCCAAAGCTGTCTGAGGCAAAGATCAAAGCCGGTGTCTTCGTCAGACCACAGATAAAGAAGATCCTGGAGTGCAATGAATTCCCCAAGAAGCTCACTAGTAAGGAGAAAGCGGCTTGGAACAGCTTTGTCACAGTGGTTCGGGTTTCCTGGGCAATCACAAGGCCAAAAACTATGTGGAGCTGGATGAGACTCTGGTGAAGAACTACGGCACAATGGGCTGTAGGATGTCCCTCAAAGTCCATATCCTTGATGCTCATCTTGATAAATTCAAGGAGAACATGGGAGCATACTCGGAGGAGCAAGGCGAGCGCTTCCACCAGGATATACTGGACTTTGAATGCCGCTACCAAGGACAGTATAACGAGAACATGATGGGAGACTACATTTGGGGGCTGATTCGTGAAAGTGTTTTACAGTATAATCGTAAATCCCAAAAAACTACTCACTTCTAAATCATTTGTAGTCATTTTTGTATTACTTTAGTATAAATACATGTTAATTTGGATTCATATGTTGTTTTTTTCTGACTTTATGTGAACGAAAAGACCGTTTTCTCATTGGAAAAAGGTACATTTCAAAATATCACTGTCCTGGTCACAAAAGCAAAGTTTGTGGGGAATAATAGCCATTTTCTATACTTTTGAGGCATAAGCAATTAGGAAATAACACTTACTACCCAGGAACAAAAATTGTGTTACAATCCATTAAGCATGTCTTCTTAATCAATGTTTTTCCCCAAAAACTGGATCTGACCTCATAATTTCTCCTTATATAATGTATTTTGTATTGACTTTAAGTTAATATAGAAGTGTATTACCACAATGATTTCTTAGTAAAACATTAGGATTGTTTCCTATACAGTACTTTCTAAGAACTACCATATTTCCCCTTTCAAACGTAAAACCTCACCAACTCGTCCATCTTTATGACACCTAAAACAAAGCAGAATGGGGCATGTCTGACAGTTCAGCTTTGTAAATGAGATGCATGTAAATATATCATTTTAAAAGAAAAGTATGAACCCAAAAAAAAGTACATATAGAGAGAGAGGTGGGGCTTACTGTAAGTATTCAACTGGAACCATGCAGCTAAGGTACAAGATGGTTTTAACACCAGTAGATAATGTGTTTGAGGGTCTAAAAACCTTCCAGAAATAGTAGCTACCCAACATAAAACACAGATAGATATCAGAAACTTTAAAAGGCATTTCATTTTTAAATCAAGACTGAACTTTATAATGAAGAAGACAAGAACACTGAGGTAAATTGTTGCATTGTAAATTGTTGAATTCTACTGTATTGTAAAAGGTCATCAATTCCAGGGTGTTTTTTACTCCCAGAACTTTTTCTGTGAAAACAAGTATGATTCTGATGATACACTTTACCACAATTTTACTCAAATAACACCTTTTAAAAATGCCCTGAAATGCTGTTACATTCTATTATTGTATGCACATGTTTTGCATTTCATTTAAAAAGAGGTGATTTCTTTCAACGCATGCTACATGTAATTTTCACATGTGGTTCTATTTAGTCAGAACAGGATAACTGCAATTATACACATGATTGTTACATAAAAGTGTGGCTTATATGCAGATGTGAACTATTTGGATAAAAGCATTTTAAACAACTCAGACCATGGTGACTGTGTTCAAGTTACAAGTTGCTGTGGCTACCCTTTCAACCTTCCAATCCACTCCAAAAAATATTAGGAAAGGGGTACTTTCTAAACATAGAGGCTGGTTGGTGAGATTATTGTATCTGCGACCTGATAAGCAGCAGTGAATAAAAATAGATAGTTTCATGTGATCAGTTACTGTTTGCTTGCACAAATGCTGTAAACCACTGCTTTCACTGACACTAATATTACTGTTTATGGTTTGGGTGCTATTAGCAACCGACATATCTTGAAAAAGAAATGTGTATTATGTTTCATTTTCATATTATTGCACTATCCATTTTTACTGAGAAAAAAATGAGTTAAGGTACAAAAATATCCTTTCAAAATTATAGCTAAATTAAGCAAACCAAAAAAACAAACAAACAAATCACCGCTGAGTCTGTTTTGCTTTTTGTTATCCTGGTTTGAATGAAACTACTGTTCCCTTCAGCCCCCCAAACATAAGTACTATAAACAGGAAATCCAGCTGTGACATCATTCCAATCGGAGCCCTAAAATAAATCACATTCTTTTAAAAAAATTGCCTATATTAAATCTGTTCAACTAAATTAAAATAACTTCAAAACATCTCAGTGTCCTTTGTTTATTTTCTGTCAGATCGTTGGAAATCTGTGCACGCAATTCAACTGTTTTACTAATCCCCCTTTTTTTTAAATAAGTTGAGGAGAATAGAAGTATTGTGACACCAGACAGTGTTGTAAAAAGGACTATACAGTACCAAATTGAGGTCGCTTCAAGACAATGGCTGTTCAATGCCCATTCATACAGTCTCCACAACTCTATCAAATGTGTCTTTCTTTTTCACTCGCTTTCTTCTTGTGGTAAAGCTATCACACAATGGACAAGGCTCTCGGCACAATCTTCGAGCACCATATTAGTGAGCTGACTCATTTTTCACTTCAGTTTTCAAAATCTTAAATAGGAAAAGGGACATTCATAGAGTTTTTTTTTTTTTGAATATACCATAGCAATAAGTCAGGGTGAAAATTCAGTTTCATTCCACTACTTGCCTCCCAGTTAAATAAAGTATATCATTTTATTTACTGTCCTTATCATACTATTCACTGTAATTATATTTTTTTAGTGATTTACAGTAAGCAACACTTTGACAGCACAAAATATGTCATATACTGTATTAGCGGTTTTGGAACAATATGCATCAACCACAAAACCTTGCCAGATATTTCACTTTTTATATTTGTATAGATAATAATTCTATCTTCATTGTTTATCAATTTAATACATATTCCTCCCATGGCACCTATCAAAGAAATTCAAGGGATACTAACCCCAGTGTTGAGGGGCAATCTCTCATGTACTGTAACTCCACTTTTCAGCATCTTCAAAGGGTTATCCCATCACTGCATACAGTATATAAATATTATTTAAAAACCTATTTTCTGATACCCAATATCTATAATTAAGAATTCCATCATGTACATTTACCATTGTTACCGCCTCTGTTCTGATACCATTTGTTGTTGGCTTAGACAGGCATAGTTTTGATTACAGACTAAGAATAAACCACCATTATTCAATAGGTACATAGAAACACATGTCCAGTGGATTGTCCATGAATCCTACATTTTTGTCATGGCCAAAGAGAAAAATAAATAATGGTACATTTACAGTTATGCAAGACTATATACAATTTTAACATAATAACGAATTCTAAAGCTTGGTAAGGAAGCTACTGAAAATCACTCTATGCAAGTGTTTTTTTTTTTTTTTTAAATTCTATACCAATAACTATTTATATGGTACAAAGAGTCGTCTGTATTCAATGAAGAAGAAATGTGTAAAACATGTAACAAAAATCCATGGAAGGAAAAGATTTCACAGGAGTCTGCATGCTGTTTTTCTGCTGCATTTCGCATTGAACTATTGCCAGGGTTTATTCACAGCATCATGGTACTTCTCGGAATAATTGAATCTCACACCTTGAAAAAAAGCTACCTTTCATGTGAAACCCTTAAAAAGAAACCATTGTTTCTCAGCCTTCTACAGAGATAACACTAATTTTAGCAAAAACAAATAAGATATAAAAAATAAAAGGTATTCCGAAATAAAAAAGAAAGGTGATTTAAAAATAAATCTTGTTCATTCATACACTGTAGGGCTTATCCATAGATACATGCATTATCTTCTTTAACAACAGTCTGGAAGATTTCTATGAAAAACAGTTTATAACAATAAAAACAGACTTTTTAAAAAAATATGAGTAAAAGCTTTGTGAATAGCACCCTGTATGTTCAACCCTATCCTGGATATGGTCTTGGGGTCATAGGGAGGGAACTTCATTAAAAACAAATATGTAATATCCATCTAGTATGGCTTTGAAGGCTCAATGCAGTGCTCTATCACATATACATAAAATAATAATAATAAAAAAAAAAACATGATTAAGCAGTGTACTGGTTTTAGACTGTAAGAAGTTTGTAGACCAGGTAATTTAGGGCCTGGGGGTCCTGGTTTCAAATCGTAGCTTCACAATTGACTGGCTGCTTGAACATTATGTCCCTATGGTGGCTCTTTGAGCCATTGGGTAAAAATAACTATTCGTTATGTTGAGATCATGAGATAATATATCCCAGGATATTTCCTGACATAATAATTGATCTCTGGAAAATGGAGGTAATGACTTATGTTTTCTAGAGATCCTGATCACAAGATAACGGAATGGTAATCTCGGATTCTGATATAAATGATCTCGGGATCATGAGATAACGGAATGGTAATATCGAGATTCTGATGTAAATGATCTTGTGATCACGAGATAACGGAATGGTAATCTCGGGATTCTGATATAAATTACCTTGTGATCACGAGATAACAGAATGGTAATCTTGTGATTCTGATATAAATGATCTGGTGATCACAAGATAACAGAATGGCAATCTCGTGATCCCAACATAACAAATTTTTTTGTTCCCCGATGGCTTCAACGAGCTGCCGTATGTCCCTGCTTCTCTCCTTATATAGTAAACTTTTCACTGCTGCTGCTGATGAATCCATTATTGTGGTATTAACCTGATAGGTGGAAGCACGGGAAAATGGGCATCACAATATTGGCATTGGAAATATGGTGTGCAATAATAGACACATACCATTTAGCAACATAACTGTGGCTCCATCTTTATAGGAGAACAACAGTATTAATTTGTGGATTACTAGTGTAAATAGACGCACCTAAAGGAAACCCAACACAAACAACTGATTTGTATCAGTGTACACAGAAATAGAAGGGTTTAGCACACAAGATCTGTGTTTTCTGGTATCAAACAAACAACAAACAGCTGGTGTTAGAACACCCTTCACTGGGGGCTTCAGTTAATTACAACCTTCATATGAAATACAATGCCGTTTTCTTAAAGCCATGAATAAAGGGAAAGGAAAGCTCTAGCCAGGTTCTGCTCCACTGTTTGCAAACAGAAGAACAGGAGTTTTTTTAATTACTTGTAGAGTTTTAACATGTGGGTCATGGTCTCCAAGTGGTTCCAAGGAAAAATCATGATGGCCAATTTTCTGGGTTTTCTTCCGTTTCTTTTCTACTATCAGACTCAATAGAAGCTTTGTGCTGTGACATCAATGGAAAGAATGACATTGCAATTTGAAACAACAGTGACCTTCCTACTAATTTACATTGAAATCATAACACATGGCCTCTTCCATTAGCAGATACATGCATGTTTTGAGAAAAGAATATTTTGTTTTGTGTGGACACAAAACTAATGCACTAATGTATGTCTAGCTACAAAACAGAAAATGGAACGAATGTATGTGACAAAAAACTATGTGCATCAATGCTCATTATATGTTGCTATTTACTAGGGATGTAATAGGTTAAACGGTTAACCGATAAATAAATTCATACCGGTTATGTATAATACAAATTGATAAAATGGGATTGGCATTGAAAAATTGGCATTTTGTGTTTTAAAAGTAGATATCCAACAAAAGATGTGCTCTCAATGCACTGCCTCTGAACTCTGCAACTCCTCTGCCTGTAACTTTTTTTTATTTGGCAAGATATGATGTCAGGTTAGGCATGATTAGTCGACTTAAACCTCATATATCAAACTAGCCTCAAGCAGTCGATTTCTGGTGTTCGGATGCGGAGCACAGCCACTGGCGTCACAATAGAAAAGGGAGGACTGTAAAGATGGAGTGGCCAAAACGAAGTTAGTGCTTCCACTAACTGTAAATCGGTTGAATACAAGGCTGACACCAGAACACATCAACATGTTAATCTGAATAAAAACCACTTGTAGTTGTAGTTTTTTTGTTATACTATATATATATATATATATATATATATATATATATATATATATATATTAACTGATAATATATGAGACTGCTCCTAAATTCTTACCTTTCTGAAACTTTTATTGTTTGAATCACAGTCCGAACACGGGATGTATATTAGTCTAATCTGTGATAATATAGTTGGGTCTCCTGGTACTTGTAAGGGGATTTTGATAACTATATAAAATCATACTCCTATATATATAGATATATATATATATATATATATTATATATATATATATATAAAACTGATTTCACCTCAGGACTTTGAAAAAATACTTGTTTAATCACAATTGGACCATATTTAGTTTTCTGAGGGGACATTTTGGATTTTTAGCAAAAGTCATCTTTGGTGAGAACAGTGGTTGAATTATTATTTTTTTTTAACTAAGATATTTTAGTTCAGTAGTTGTGGGCACTGTTTGTTAAAGTTGTAGGTTATCTGTGGTCATTTCAAACAATGGGGAAAAAAATGTATTACTTGCTTTAAAATGGATTCATAGCATTAATTCATAAGAATCGTGAAAAAAATAATTGGTGATTGCTACACTAAGCATATGGGGTGGCATTGTGTATTTATTTTATTTTTTTTTAATTGGTGTTTTATTTTATGTGAAACCAGTGTCCCCTGTATTGAACCGAGATTAACTGTGAAGCAGATACTAGAAACTTAGAAAGGTGTACCAGTACACATATCATCAATGTAATACAATCATGATGCAATTTGTGGAATTTTAGCTTTGTTTTGTTTAGTTTTGTTTCGTAAATCTGACACTAGGGCTACCATTGATGGTACCCTAGTGGCAGCACGTGTGTTGTTAATTAAGTCTGCACACCTGTGTGGCGTGTTAATACCTAATGCTCCGTTGTATTCAGTGACGACCCACGCACATAACACTGTTATACACACATAGCCAATACTAATTTTGAAGTTTTTGGTGATTTGCTACAATTCATCAGCATCAACCTTTATTAAACAATACTGTGAAGCCTTGAACAAGAGGTTCCTGGAAACATGACTGCCAGTTAAATTACATCATACCAGACCAATTAAGTTCCAAGAAAATAAGTCCATGGAAACACAAGTTCTTGATTGCATGCATGCATTATTATTATTAGTAGTCGTAGCAGTCATAGTATTATGTCATTTAGTAGACTCTTTTATCCAACATGAATTAAAGACATGGGGGTGAACTATGCATCACAACTGCTGTTACAGAGTCACTTACAATAGGACCTCGGTTTTACGTCTCATCTGTACACGTACACGTGATCACTTTTTTTTCACAATTTCAGCTATTCCTAAGGCTGCATAAAAGTTGAGACATTTAATTTGGCAGCTCAGAATCAGCAAGAAGTTGCTATTTTCCACTAAAGAATTGCGGGTGTCAGGTTTGCTGGTTAATTAGTTTTGGAAAGTGGTCCCTTTCATGTGTAATCCAGAACATGAACACCTGGTGTGTGGCACATCAAAGCACAGGAAAAACATTGAACAATATGACTCAGGTCATGAAAACAAGGGACAGCAAAATAACACAAAAAAAAATAAAATAAAACTCTTTACATATGACCTCGACCCAGCAATCTGTGGTCCCTGGTGCCTAGTGGAAACAAACAAACTGGGGCACTAAAGAGGAATCTGACAATACATCGTGTTAATTGATTGTTTCACAACTTAATTAAAAATGAGAGCAGTGACAAATGAAGTGCTGCCTTGAGATGTATTATGTTGTAAAGGTGTTTGAGCAGAATGTAATTGTTTAAAGATGAAGAATCCTAAAAGCGAATTACATTTCAAACATGTATAACCGTGTGAAAGGATATCGTCACAGCCAAGGCTGGTAAATGTCAGGAAGCAAACCCAGAGACAGAAGCAGCCGTTTAACAGTCCTGATGCACACTTTCATTTAACATGAAATAAAGAATCAAGAACAAGAGCCAAAAGAAATGGTTTAAACAAAACACTTCTCAAGCTGGACGTTCACCTTCACTGACCAATACACATTTTAGCCTCAATAAAGCACAGCACAGCACAGCACAGCACTCAGCTTACTAACTCAAACTCCATCTCACAAATCTGTGGCTGGAGCCTAATTAATTATCAATTATTCACTTCCAGCCACATTCTCACATGGAGTTGGCAGGGAGAGATTAACTCCTTCCCTGCCAACTCAACACAACCCCTGTGCAGGGCCTCTGCCCATCACAAACAGATAAAAAGCAGACAGAAAAGAAAAATGGAATGCTATCTGTATTGTAGCATTTGTTAACATGTAATCTAATTGTTCTTTGATTTTTGATGTGTTTCTATATAATAAAGCAGTGAACCATCTACCTGGACAGGTACTTATAGCATGTTAAAATGCTGTAATTCTCTAAATATAACACAAGGCATGTGTATCAGGTGCATGACTGAGCTGCCTCTAGTCACATCCCTTGTACAACACGTCTTGTATGACGTGCATCTCTTTTATACTACCGAGTATACTGAAAACCTCATAGATAACATGCAGGCTGTTTGTAGGCTGTAATCTCCTTCAATTTGTCAAATAATATAATGTCCAACAAATAGCTATCTTTCTATGGCTCTCTTCACTTAGAAGTGAAGGCTGGACATTCAGTAGTTTTTGGCAGAAGCAAGCCTATCTGATGGCTCTTATAGTCAAAAAAATGATGGTGCAGCTTATTTCGTAATATATAACTTTACATCGTTTTGTTAAATGATGAACTTGGGCTGCTGTTTTGTAATTTTATTTTTTAGATTGTCAGGGGTATTTCCAGACCCAAAATATATTTAAAATATAAACACGTGGCCCTCACAGATCACTATACTTCAGGGATATTAACCCAGTATTCTAAATGCCTTGGTTAGTATTGATGAAATGTGATGAAAAGTAGAAAAATTAAGGTTGCCATGAGAAATCTACAGGGATCGTTGAAAATGTTACAACTTTACTGACAGGTCACCTGTGTAACAAGTAATGCCTAAACCTGAAATGCAGGAAGCCATCAGCATCCCTGCTATTCCACACACACCCTGTCCTCAGCTCAATGCCAGGCAACAGGCATGCAAACTGCTCAGCTGCAACTGTTCCAAGTCCAATAATTGCAACTTGTCAGAAAGAATTAATTTTCCCATTTCTCATAAAGATGTGTAAAAATTACCATGTTATTATACACTGACACTCTCCGGAGGCAGACACCAAATTTAATTTTGAATTCTTTCCGCACATTAAATTAAATCCATAAATAAGAGTTTAGGCATTCGTTCGGAAGCATATGTTTGTTAGGAGAGAAAGCCAACGCGTGCCCGCTGTAATGGCTGTTGTAATATTTTAATAGCTCGCTCCTTCTAAGCACCAATAAATTTACATGATCATAACAGTCGTGGGCATGCAAGAAGCCTATTACTGTCTGAGCACAAGCTGGAGCATTAATCGAAGAGGGGGCAGAAAAACAGGGCGCTCTTGTATAAAATTAAAGAGCTGCACTTGTCAGCTGCTCAGTGATTGAATTTTAAACAGTCTGGTCAGTTGGTCAAAACATATAATGAGATAAAAAAAAAAAAAGTTAATGCATGTAATTCTCTCTACCTCTGTCTCGTGGGGGTTTGTTGTATTCGATGAGCTGGAAATGTGATGGCTTGTGAAATATGCTGCAGCAATTGCTAGTTTTGCTCTCAGTATAAAGCCAAGGATTTGCTGTGCATAGGAGCTAAACTATTGCACCCCATCAGCTCTTTCATCAGCCAATACTTTAAAACAAAATAGGTAAAATGTAGCAGGTGCCTTGATCAAAATGAAGACAGCTTGGTCAACTACACCATCCAAAGGTAGGGGTTGCCACTGAGCAGACACTGATGCTAAACAACTGGGGCTGGCCAGTACGCTGTACTAGTATGACCTCTGACCAGCAGGGGTCATTGTTTAACAGTAGCGTCCTTTTGAAATGTTAAAAGGGTGAACAGTCAATAAAACTATCACACTCGGCTATTATTACATATTGTACAGCTTATTTAATATATAAAAGTGTGTTTTACCTTCTCAGATTAGTAGTCTGGGTGGGTTTGCAGGACAGGTTTCAGTACTGGCAGAGCAGGATTCAGGAGCCCAGACTTGTCGCCACCTGCACTGTACCTGTGTGAGAGAAAGATTTAGTCACCTATGCTGCCAAGACATCAACATTCCCAAGCACAGAATCAAACCAGAAAAATACATTTTATTTTATTTTATTACTAAATTCAATGTGATACTAGTATTTGCAGCCACCATTGCAGAAACAAAGAACAAGTATACATGTTGTTTAGAATTGTTAGTAAACGGATAATGGTACTACTGTCCTTGTGGGAGGTCTTTCTAATTAAAAATCTTTTTTCCATTTCTTTGAAGAGGGGATGATTATCTATTTAGGGCTACCAGGATATTTAGTAGGGTTTGATTGTTAACCACTCATCATGGTGTGGTTGACGTAGATCAGAAAATCCTAATCAAACCGAACTCAAGAGACAAGCGCTTTATGATCCTGTTCCTCCAAAAGGGTTTCCAAGCATTCCAAGATTTGTAGCAGATAAGTTTGAGGTTTCAATTTGAAAAGCAAATTAATTTTTTTGAAAATCTATGTACAGGTCTGGTTGAATGGGCAATGGTTCTGATACCAAAGATTTAGGAATGTACTATCAAAAAGCCTGCTCATTAAACAACTCCATTAAAGAACAGGAAATTTGTTTATGTGTTTGTGAATTGCCCCAATATATCCTCAAGGGCAATTCCACATGGGTTATGTGGGACATCTTGAAATGATTTTTCTCAAGTATTTGAGAAGGATCAATTGTAAAAAAACAACAACAAAAAAAACAAAAAACAGTGTTGGACTGAAAACCTCAAAGACCAATAAGTAGTTCTCTTTTTAAATTAATGTGGTCAGCAAATGGAGTATATTTGTCTTGCAATTCACATCCAAATACCATACTGAACACTTCACGCTGTTTTCTAACGCATAGTTTTAAACTATAGTAGTAACGCTCACCCAAGTTGCTTTGTGTTATTTTATGCAAGAATACATGTTTTGTTTTTTTACACAACTGCTCATGATTTGCAACACTGGAAAAAATGGAAAATGTGAACTGTTAGCATTCATTAGCCCAGCCAACCAGGTGAAATGCATTGTTCCAATTGTGAAACCTTACGGAACTGGACAAGAACTAAACCAATTGCTATCACAATTCCTAAAATGCAAATAAAATGCAAGTGTTACCTAAGTACTGTACATATTCCTACCAGCTACAATGCAGAATATATTTCTTCAAATTGTAATGTCATGGAACCTACTAGGAAAATGAAATATTCATACACACATATTCTTTGCAGTCGGGACTGGGCCTGTGACAGCAAGCAATATATAATGGGAAAGATGCAGAGTTGCAGTCTATTCATTTGTGAAGTATACAACAGTTGTCACCACTGGAGCTGAACTTTCAACATCTACTTGCTTCTGGCAAACAGTAGTTCTGACAAACACTGTGGGGTGAGAAAACCACTTTCGCTTTGCAGTTTTTGTACAAGTGCTTCTTTATTTCTTCTTGAGGTCCTTGGTTCAGAATTGTGAAGAACAACTTCACTCCTACAATATTAAATACATTGGGTTACCAGCTGTCATGTAACTGATACATAGCATAACTTAATATTTAGCTTGGCACATGCTGGCTTTCCTTTGCAGTATCTTTTAAGGTTTTGTGAATGGTTTATATGCTGCTGCAGTGGCAAGCATTCCAGTCGTGTGCTGAATATATATTCTGGTATATTGACTGTTATGTACGTCAGCGCATGACAGCTGGAGGACCATGTAAATCACTATTTCATTAAATATAACCGTATTTTTTATTCTTGTATTCCAGATGGGTAGCTACTGTGCCCCAGAGTAGTCTGAGCAGTTACCCTCGTCTGAAGACTGAACCCATTATCTCTCCATTAAAAGCCACCTATGCTTCCATCTGAACCATTTGGGCTGTAGTTTCCAAGGCTGCTTTTCAATATGTTTTTAAAAACACTCAAAATAGTTGGTGAATGTAGCTCTGAAAAGCTTGCCGTGTTTGTATTTATTTTTTTATTTCAGCTTCAAGGCCAATATAGAGTGATTGACTTAAAATAAAAGAAAGCCAAACAAGCATTCTTACACAATTGTTATCTGTACAGAATGCAATCATTTTTCACAAAAACACTGAAACACACTACATAGGAATGGTTTTGTGTATTTAAAACAAATCTGACGGCTCTCCTCTCACTCTCAATTTAGCCAAGCCTCCTTTAAAAAACACCAACAATATAAATATTCACTTAAAAAAAAAATGGAATAATGTAATTACAGGAAGTTGTTAATTGAATATCCACTTAATTAAGACAAGTATGTATTCAAAAAAGATCTAAAGTCACAGCTGAAACTGCACAGACCAAAAGATTGCCTTTACCGCTACCTAGATGCCAATAAAAACGTATAATTTCTTATGATGTTAAAATATCTTGTTGACATGTGGCACCTTTATCATTCTGCTGCACGTAAAACATGATCATTGAGATTGAGTTAAGGAACCACTAGTTACATTTGTTAACACTCTTCCACATACACATATTGAAAGGGTTTTATGACCTGGGTCAAAGATAGCAAAACCAAACAACAGCAAGGTCATTTCTTCACAGCAGGATAATCCATACATCCATACACCATTTAAAAAGCATTTGGCTTCTTTCACATTCCGAATTTCACCTGAAGGCTTCTAGAAAATTATAGGACTGTATAAAATGTTGATGCCTTCGTTTGTTTTTTGTGCAAATTACATCCATGTTTTGTTTGTGTGTGTGTGTGTCTGTGTGTGTATGTGTGTGTGTGTGTGTGTGTGCGTGTTTGCAAGAACTGCTAAATTAATAATTATGGAACAAGGCAGTAGACTTAATTGCTGCTACACCACACTACACTTAAAAAGGGTACACATCTGTCATGGTAGGCTAGTCTGAGTTATCATAATCAGGTCTTAACTATTCCAAATAAAAATTTAAACAAATGCTCAGAAATTGCTAAATTGTTTCTAATACAAAACCACATATTGTTTCTCTCTGTCTTAATTTATGCTGGGCATGGAAAATATTTAATTCCGGGTTATTTTCATTAGGAGAAAATATGTTGATCGCATATGGAATCATATGACATTTATGTTATGTATCAGTGATCAAATAATGTTAATAATCTCATCAAAGGTTAACAGAACATCAGTCACTGTTGATTCCTTTATAGTGGCACTTTCAGAGGTGTCACCCTCTAATTCTCACTGATAACTGGAGCGAAGAGCATTATATAATATAAAAATGTAATACCAGATATTTACAGTACCGATATTCTATTGAAGAAGGCTCTTAGTCTAGGTTAGGACAAGACATGACGTCATTAAGACATCTGCAACATGGTATTTAATATAATACTCATTTCATTATAATTTAGTACGTAATAGTCCATGATAAAATTCCACAAATACTTAGTTTCTAATTTCATCTTACATGAGATAGTTTTTTTTTTTTTTCTGCTGACTATTAAGGATGTCTGGCTATTGAATGCAGAATGCAGCGATTTTGATTTCAACCATGAAAACATGAATGTAGATTGAGGAAGGTGTAGTCCATTCATGTTTTGAAACCATCTGTGCTCAAGAAACCTTTATTTATTTGCACCTCCATGGACAAATATGAACATAACGAACCAAATGAGGAAAGCAGGAACATTGCAAAATCAATTCAAAGTCGTGCCATGTGAAACTCTGATGACATTTTTAAGAACGCTTCATTGGAAAAATGCATTTTCTATTGATGCAGCACTGTCACGAAGACGGTTGTAGTGGGTGACGTCAAACCAGAAACAGGAACCAGGAAATAAACAACAGAGGTGGAGTTGGGTGGAGCTGAGTGATTGGTTTCGCTCAGCATTTAATAATGAACAGACTAAAAATAAAAGGTTGTAAAGATAAACAAAACACAGGACACGGTACTTTCGCCAAAATAAAGAGACAAACAAAACAGTCTACACAGACAAACACGGTGAGCTGATATTTCAACTATTACTATGATTATTACCTCCGTCTCCAATCCCGTTCCCCACTCACAACCCTGAGTGAGTGAAAACATGCAGCTTTTATGCAGCTGTACCGAGACTTGATTGCTAATCAATCATTGAATTGGAGTCATGGTACAACTGCACGTGAATTAATAAAGTGCAATTCCCAGTACTCACATATTATTACATTTTACCTGCACGTGAAGTGCTGTGCAATCCTTGTGCCTAAATACAAATATACATTTTAAACAACTCGTGTTCCACAGACCCATTTATATCCCGTGTACCAATGACTATACACCAACATTAACACACAACACGTAACATATAACACTGAAATACACCCAGGGGCGGGCAACATTGCCACAAGCACTTTTTATTATTTTTCCCAGCTTTGTTTCTTTAAACAGGGTCTTAGTCTGTCATTAAAAAAGAAAAAGACTAAAAGACTCCAGCATACAAGAGCTGCACTCTAATCCTTTTGCTGCAAATAGCATACACCACAATGTGGTTCAAGAGTTTCCTCAAAACTGATTATGTCATTAACAAACTGTATCATTGTCTTCTGCTTAGAAAAACATGTCATGGATCTGCTTCTAGAGATGATTTGAAAAAATGACCAATAGGTGTGTGCAGCTGTCATTTCTGTTAAATAGTTTCAGAGGGGGCAATTGCACAACACTAGAGGTGAGATAATGAGAGAGACCTCCCATTATACAACACTAAACAGGTAAGAATTTAAATATTCTGACAATTAAGATGGTATCAAATAGCAGAAGGTGCAGGGGTGAACAGCTAAAGATGGTCCTGTAGTCAAGGACAACAAGACTTACAAACCCTACTTATCTATTCAGTAATATTCAGTAATACAATAATTAAAAACCTTGGAAGGCATAAAACTCTGTACCTTGGTAATCAAAATGTGCCATGGTTATACCCACAAACATTTTCGTCGGAGTGTTCTAGACATAGTCAAGTAGTAAGTCAATCATTGCCAAGTGATAATGCTTTAAGTGATGAGCAGGGTCACTGCTTAGCAGAGATGTCACATCTACCCATAAGTGTGTCTGTGTTAAACTGAACTTGGAAACAGGCGCTTTCTTTTTAATATGTCTGGCCACAGCCTGCATGGCTAACAAAACACTATGTCAAGCAAGCGTTTGATGCACTGTTTAGGAGCTGAAGTCTTCCCACTCCTCTGGGGGATTGCACCACAAACTCTGTTTAATTTTTCTGTCAATTTTGGACTTCTCAGATGAAACATGAGTGAAACATCAAAAAATATTAAAGCAAATGGTGATGTACTCCCATCAGGGAAGCAGACTTCATTTGTGATACATATAGTTCTTGAAGCTTCATTGCACTCAGAACAATGCAGAGACAACATTATCTTAGAAATCCAGCACACCATTGTTTAAACCGGCACACAGGCGCGCAAGCTTTCTAAACAGATTTTACTCTATTCTTGAAAACAATCTAGCATTTTAATAAGTGTCAAAGAAACATCCCTATTTCTTTTTTGTTCGACATCTTACCTGCTGATATTACTCATTCCTCTTTATTCATTTTCAAGGGTTTCATTCATGTATTGTTACAGCTACAACAAACCTATGCATTTCTTGATACCTAGGGGATTCCGAGTTCCTGTGCTGTGTTTTAGTTTAAAGAAACTGTGCTCCCTGGAATGGTCTGCATGGTGCAGTCTTTCATGGTCTATGCTTTTGAAAAAAAAAACACACATGGAGCTCTGCATAGATGTAATTTAAGATTAATAAAGCAGGACTCGGCATGCCTAACTTAATAAACAGTAAGACTCCAAAGCACTCCACTTTAATCAAATTAAATATCCACAAGATATTTAACAAAGCTTGTTGTACAGACTCAGTTTACTGTGAAATGTATTTATTTGGCCATTACCAGAGAGGGTATACTGTCAGTTTCTGTCAGTATTTTTTTCTGTGTTTTAGTGTTCATTAAAACAAACACGTTATTTCTATTTCGCAGTTTGCATAACATCTTTTTTCAAGTGGTTAAGAATGATGCTTGAGTTTTGTCTGTGTGTAAATTCATTATTTAGTGCAGCTCTTAACGTTAGAGTGAAGGTTAGATAAAGCAACCAAAAACAAGAAAATATTTAGAGAAACCTTTAAGATAAATCATTATTAATTATGGGGGTGCGGGGGTGGGGGATGGACTCTGGTACGTACAGCATTTTGCACTAATAATCCATCAGCAAGAAAAGCAGGGTCACATTAAAAAGAGTGCTACTGGTTTGGTGAGAATAGGAAGGCCTCAAGATTATATGTAAAGCCAAAGCAGCAGTGCAGTGCAGTGGAATAAACCAGCATACCAATTTGGAGTGTGTGTTTGAATGACAACATGAGAAGTCTTGTTTCCAGCTACAGTTCAGCATTGCTGTCCACACTATTGTCTGAGGAACTTAGCTTCTATTTGTCTGTTTATTGGTAGTTTTGGTTTTGAAATACCTTAGACTATTTGTTTGTTTGTTTTGTTTTTTTTGCCTGTATTTCATGTCTCCCCTAAATAGTTATGATGATGTCACCTTTAAACAAAATATCAGAACAGTTTGAATACTAATGCCTCAGCCAATCCAGCCTCACAAAAAAATAAAAAAATAACTGTATAATAAAGTGCTAAACAAAACAATGCAGTACAAATTAGAAACATTCACTGTATGTGTGTGTGTATATCTATCTATCTATCTATCTATCTATCTATCTATCTATCTATCTATATAGATAGATAGATAGATAGATAGATAGATAGATAGATAGATAGATAGATAGATAGATAGATAGATAGATAGATATGATAATATGCTTTTCAGCAATTTAGCAAGGAGTCCAAAGACCATTCTCAATAAGCTAGGCAATGCTATAGACTCCCACTACCCACCCACCGCCCTTCGCCTCTAGCACAGAGAACCACAGCAAAACTCAGAGCTATAAATCTTCCAAAGCTACCAAACTGACAGCCTAATAACTTGAAGAGGTATCTACAAACAAGATGGTTTCATCCACCACAACTGACCCTGAACAAATTGGGGGGCCCGATTCTTTTACAGCGAGCTCTTTGCTTTCAGTCACTTAACAGGGTAGATTGAACACGACACCTCACTCTGAAGAAAACCCATGTAGTACATGACAAGACAAGCCATTTTAGATATGGCCTCAGTATTAAGTCAGTCTTTCAGTTGCTTTCTGACAGTTAAGTTCTTAGACACAGGCTGAAAAGCAATAAACCTTTAGGGCTTTAACTACATGTGCCTGCTTGTTTGCGTGCATGTGTGTGTGTCTGTGGCCAGGTTTGCCTGCTAAACATAGATTTAATGTAAGTGTGCCCTTCAGGATTGAAACAAAAAATGGTATACTTTTTTATTGGCCATATTCACAAGACTATCATTATTATATGGATATGATACAAGGTAATAACAATGAAACTCAGCAGCAATTTCAAAACAAATGCATTGCAGATAAATGCTCTGCCCTCCAACAGGTATTGAAACACCCAGACTCTATTACTGTCTCGAATTTTGAAGAACCAGCACTACAATGCAAAACAGCTCTCTTATTAGAAACCGCACTGTAATAAGTAGAGCTGTGCAGAGACACTGTAACTCTCCTTTAAATAGAATTTACTATCGATGATGGATTTTAATAATAATTGTCAAGTTTTCTACACTTCTCACTACATTTCTCTTTTAAAGGTACAGCTATGGCCAAAAGTTTTGCATCACCCTATAGAATGAATAAAAAGTTGAAGAAACCTGCTGAATAATATTATGTTAACATATTGAATTACATACCGGTTTTTAGATTTCCATACACTTAACAAAACATTGACAATTAAAAAATGTGACATTTCGAAATCTAACATTAAATATTGTACTAATATTGTTGCTTCCAGTAGACTTTTGCCATATCACTTTGTAGTTGATTTGATTATAGGATGTTAAACCGAAAATCTACATTATATTCATATAGTTTTTTTTTTTTTTAATTATGTCTCAATCCTAAAATTCTAGGTGATGCAAAACTATTGGCCACAGCTTTAATCCATTTTCTAATTATAATTTGCACATGTTCCTTTAATTAGCACTGATGACACTGCTGGCTCTACTCAAACTTATTTTTAACTGAAAACACAGAGTATAGAAGCAAAGTACATTTGGGCACGTTCCATTCTAATATAAGAAAACCTAACAAGAGGTACCATATAACCTTTGTTCTTTTCATAAATAACATAACTATGCACACAGGGGCCTTTACACTGATTGGGCACAAAATCTGAATGCAACCATACACTGTTGCTGTCAGCGTCAGAGCTCGCTGTCACTGTGATTGAGTGGTAAGGTGGATTGAGTAGCAGAGAATTAAAATGGCACACTGTTTATTCTCTAGTTGCAAGTAAACAGTTCCCTACTGGCAAACTACTGTAGTACACATAAGTTCCACTCTATTATGGCGCTGCTATGCAGTGGATACAATGCATGTAATAACAAAACAAATAACAACTGATAAAAAATATCATGTTTAGCCTTTTGTACATTGTTTACATTAAATAATTTCCTAGCATAATACAAAGTATTGTAACCAAATTATAACAAGGTTAGTTTTCCAAATGTACTGTAAACACTATCAAATGTGTACCGAACAAGATCATAACGTTTCATTAAATAATGAATAATGCAAATTGCGGTATGATTGTGATGCGATTGGCCCATCTTAGTACACCTATCCCTTAATCTCTTAGTGTAAGATCAGCATGATGACAGCATTTTGATTGGTGACATAACATCCTTTTTGTTATGCTTGTTATTTTGTTTCCAGCTCTCCTGACCCTCTATTGAGCACATCATTAGCTCAACAAGCACACAATGTTCTCCTCTGTTTGTAGATTCCTCCCTTGTGGTGCAACACAAAACTCCCAATTTCAGTTCTAAGATATAAAAATCTCAACTAGCCATATGTTTTGGGCAATTTCTTTATGTTCAAAATTCTGTTTGTTGTAGAATTTCTCAAGTAAACCTGAAGGCATTGTTAATGTCAATACTGATTGATATATAACTTACTAAAGTAATATTAGGCTAGACCAGACAATGCTATTCATTCCAGAACTGAAAACATAAATGCAAACCAGTTTTCTGTTTTTAAAGCCTGGTGACTTGAGTATGTCTTCATGGATACA
The DNA here is from genome assembly GCF_017654505.1 of Polyodon spathula. Classification (NCBI taxonomy): domain Eukaryota; kingdom Metazoa; phylum Chordata; class Actinopteri; order Acipenseriformes; family Polyodontidae; genus Polyodon; species Polyodon spathula. Next base: position 27,878,666 of record NC_054541.1, on the reverse strand, counting down.
TTTAGGAAAAATGCAAGCCAATTTATTTAGTTTTTATGTACCAAAACAAAGTTTAAATCAGCAGTAAGGATCTCCTGTGAACTGTAGACTCAGTTCAAATTGATATATAGAAAAGAGAGCAAGTCCTCAAAACTATTGTTACTTACTATTAAACATGTTTTTATCAACTTCTGAAAATAAGATGTTGAGTGTATGACACTAACTATTTGCATATGCATTTAACCATATCTTTAAGAAACATCTGACATTGATATTTGCCAAATCACTACTAACTGAAATAATGTGTTGTCAAGCTCTACATTTAGTCTAGCTGTGTAAATATAGTATATAAACACCTAGACTGTAAGCACAGACAGTGAAGCTATCCCCATTGTCTGTAGATATTTTAAACACATACACAAAAGGAAGTTCAATAAAATTAAATACTTTTTTCTGCCCAAAAAGGTTGCATGCATGTGGAATTCATAAATAACCCTTTAAGTATATTAAATTGCATGCTTTTAAAGAATGAAACAACAATGAAGAAATTATGTTATCATAAAATGGCACATGACAACATCACTTGTGCTCATCTTGGCTTGTCCTCATTAACAAAGGTCATATACATAAGCCGAGTGCATGACTATTGGTAACTGGGAAAGTGAAGACTAGATCTGCATAAAATGCATGATTTTAGAAATGTCTCAGCCAAAAATAAAAGATAACCAAAAATAAGTCTGTGAGATGAGTCATTATTGAATACAGATGACAGATAAAATACTTAGCTGTCAGAAAAGTACTGTATTTTAAAATAGAGGTGGTCGGTAAAGCAAAATCTGATTTTTTTAAAAGATTTTTTGACAGCTAAATCCCAATTTTTATGAATGTCTAAAGTATTTTACCCAGAAGACCCTAACTATGAGGCAATATCTATGATATATATGATTATTGTTGATCAATTTTTCAGTACAGTAAGACTAAAGGATATTAACGATATCACAATAATCAGCACATTTTATGTTATATGGGATAAGATGTGAAAGTACAGTTTTGTTCTTAATTGACTTACTTGATGAAATAAAGGATTTTGATTGATTTGAACAGAGGCTTTCTTGGTTCCCAGTTCATTAGGTCCCCCTCTTCTTACAAGCCAGTTTAATGACTCTCTCAATTTAGGGTTACTACCTCTCCTATAACACACCGTCAAGATCTCCTGTCCAAAACCATTGTTCTTTAAAAGACGTTGCCCAGTATTTTGGTTTTCCATTAAAATGTTCTTATATTATCTATATCTACTTACCATTTGACCTTTTACAGCCATTAGACCAAAGGAATTTCCACTAATTTTTTCAGACATGTTTTGTCTGGTTACATAATGCTAATGGTGCGGTAAGTTACCATGTCAATGTATAGCACTGAATACATTATTATAGGTTTGCTGATGTGGTTTCATCAACAAAACAATAACGGTTTCTTGAAACTGCTATAAAGGAAATATACTTATTTTCTTTGTAGTAAACAGGTCAGTTCTGCAGAGTACCCTTTAGGCCTGCATTCGATATCAATCTTTTCCATAAAGCACTATGCATTTATTTTCTTATGGCAGCACACTTCTTCCTTAGGAAAGGTAAAGATAAATCAAGCAAGACCAATATTTTGTTTAGACACAACCCATTTGTCAATTTAAATATTGCCACTTTTTTATTTTTATTACTGGAACAAGTAGGCCTATATCTATTTTGACACAATACAAATACATATTTTCAATACAAAAAAAATCACATACCCTTCTATCAAAAGATATTGACTTTAAAAAGTCATGATTCAATATTACGTAGCTTTGCTACTAAAACCGAGAATATGGTCATTTTACTGTAAATGCTCATTACATTCATAATGTTTCTTCTTTTTTCTCTATAACAGAGCACATGAATCAGTATTGGCACTATACTATATTTTGAAACTTCTGCTTTCTAACTGTGTGCTTCAATGCTGTGGGTTTAACTTGAATACCGAAAGCTTGCAAGGTTTCAGGCAGGAAATCTATAGTGCCTGGTACATTCATTGGGTAATCTATAAGCCTATTATCAGCAAGTTCCAATTAACCTATACGGTGTATACATTGAATGTACAAAACATTAGGAACACCTTCCTAATGTTGAGTTGCACCCCCTTTTGCCCTCAGAACAGCCTCAATTCGTCAGGGTGTGGACTCTACAAGGTGTCGAAAGCATTCATAGGGATGCTGGCCCATGTTGATTCCAATGCTTCCCACAGTTGCGTCAAGTTGGCTGGTAGTGGATCTCTACTCTGAATAGCTCGTTCCATCTCATCCCACAGATGCTCAATTGGATTGAGATCTGGTGACTGGGCAGGCCACTACAGTAAGCTGAATTCACTGTCATGTTCGTGGAACCATTCCTGGACAATCCTAGCCTTTTGGCATGGGGCATTATCCTGCTGAAAAAATGAATTAGCAGATGGATACACTCAAACTCAGTCTTGCCGTGCTTTCGAATTTACAACCTCCTCCACAACCACTACCACCACCACCTCACTCCTGGGGGGGTGGGGGGCTGGGGGGATACACAATGCCCGATGCTCCTCTACCGAATGATTTTTGTTCGTCGGGATGAACATGTCACGTCACATAGATTTGTTATTTTATTGTTTGTTTTTTAGCAGGCAGCATCGTTATGCTCCAAGGGATGAGGCTGTGATCCAACTGCTTTTATTTTAATTTGTATTCACCCATTTGTATTCTTTGGGTTCAATGTTTCTTAGTAAGCTGTAAGCTTTTGTATTATAACAAAGGTGGATATTTAACACAAGATTGTCCTGACTGAACACATGATCTAAACAACTTCACTAAAAACACATCATTAGTCTAAATTTTACAATAAAGGAACAGAGCATAATAATTATATTAATATTCCAGATTTAAATGGTTGTATAAAAAGCAATAATGATCTAAAAACTATGGATATTGAAACTTGGTGTCACAGTATCTGTAAGACTGGATTCTCACTGAATTTCTGTTACTATCTTTTGTTATTTGACTATTAATGCATGGTGAGAGCTGTTGTTCTAAGCTTCACTCTGTAAAAAGGTTATTTCCAGTGCAGCCTACTACTGTATGCTTAAAAATAAAACGCAGACAGCAAATACATTGGGATTGTTATGTAGACACATCTACCTCTGTATTCCTGTCTGCACCAAGAAGTGAGATGGACAAGAAAACATGGAGGGCATACAGACAGACAAAAAATAAATGTGACAGCTGAGTTAGGCTTCTCATGTTCCTTCCCCTTTAAGGTGTTGATGAAGATACTGCAACTCTATTGCAGTTTAAAACAAAACCACAATATAACATTTCAGAATGAAGTACTATTAAGGACATATTGTAAACAGAATTGATGGATGTGAAAGCACTGTGAGCATAGAAAACTGTAAGGCTTTTAAACAACAGAATATGACTAAAGTGTAACTTTGTCACCTCAAAAGGTCCCTGCCCACTGGGCTAACACTTCTTTACCATACTTCCTTAGGTTTAACTGTATGCTGTTTATTTTTTATCAGACACATTGGTTTCTTTACACTTGTGGTTTAAACTTGTTAATAGCGTACAAAAATGTACCTTATCTTTGTTTTGTTGAAAAGGACACTTCCCCTATTCATTGTGGTGGGTTTAGCATTCTTTTTCTTAAAATTCTTAAAATATTCAAAAACCTACTTTTCTTATCTGTCAACTTTTTCAGTTTTGGAAATGTACACAATTAAGAGAACATTGTGTTCTTTAGAACTTGCTTCATTCTTTCCAGTTACTGTTAATCCTGCAGCTTATATGTGATAAAGTTTCAGAATGATGCAGAATTTAACATAATCAACAAATGGGAGATTTCTGATACCTCTAGAATGTGCAGTTTACTCATGGCATTACAATTTCTACGTATTGGCAAATCCCTTGATTTTGATTAATTAAGAACAGTGTATTTCCTGGGAAGTCAGAATAAGTACAAATTGGATAGAGAAGAGTTTATGATGCTTCACACTATATTAAATATCACATGTGAAAGTACTGTATTTTAAAATGAATATCGCACCCCCCCTTTGAAAAACAATTATTCTTGTCAGATTAATCTCCAATTTAGACATATGGAGTAGTCTTTCAAAGGTGACTACATTTTAGTAAAAAAGTATAAAGTTACAATTTTTCTTAGACATTATCATCATGATTTTTAACAATTTAAAAATTATTTAAAATTGGTAAATTGACGTTTGCTGACATCTAAGTCTGCTATTTATGTCAGCGACGACTAACTTATCTCATAGGTTCTAATTGTATTTATATGTCTAAAGGTAAATGTGATTGTCAAACACTGAGACTTTAGTCAGCCCTCCGCCTTTTCAAATTATTTAGTCATATTATGATGTATGCAACTCAACAGGAAGTGATGTATTTCGTCTGCATTTTGACGTTTAGACGGTGGCTACATCTGTTACCCATTTGAGAACAGCTCTATGTGCGTCTTTATTGCACACAATGGCAAGCAGGGATGTTTGGTACAGCATCCAAAAAAGCAGCTAAAAATAGAAAAATAGAAAACTTCACAAAAGTTGAAAATGAAGTCTTAGTTGATGAAATTCTTGAAATATATAAATCATGTGGGACAGACACAAATATTACCAACCAGGGCTGGGAAACAGTGTTGCAAAAGATAAATGAGGTTTCCCAGACAAAACAAAATAGTGAAGAAATAAAAAAGAGATGGAGAGACATTAGGCGAAATGCGAACTAAAACAGCTCAAATAGCTGAGACTATTACATCTTTAGCCCCCTTTACATCCATTTATCAAGCAAGTTTATAAGTTACTAGATATAAATCTAGATATAGTAGAGGGCTAGAGTTTTCTCATTCCTTACGTTATTAATATATATCATTGATGTTATTTTGTTTAGCAATACACTACTCTTTTTTTGTTAATAGGCCAACCTGTGCTTATTTTTAATACACAATCATTTTAGTCTGATAACTTTGTCCTCTGGTTATTCTAAATGAGTAAGTCAGGGGCGGTTGACCCGTTCACTATATCCCTAATTCGTCTTCTTGCTCTTCTTTGAGCAGCTTGTACAGAAACCAGTTCTAGTAATAGATCTGCCATTGCGCTTTTAAACTTGCATGCAACTTCGCCCTTTTATAGACATGCTTTACATCAGGGTAGTTACTCCAGTGGTGGGTCTGTTCTCCACAATACTAACACCAGCATGGACTGTGGAGAGGTACTTCAGGCTGCTGCTGCTTCTCTGTCTCTGGCAGCAACTCTGGCTCTGGCGGCAACAAATCATGCTCTGGTCTCCCAGTCATCCAAAACTCTCGTCAGTGGACAGAACAGGCAATGGTGCATCAGAAAGCACCAGTTATCAGCAAGTAGCACCATTTCCAAAGGTCCCACCTTCTACCGTCCAGATAAAAGGCAACTTTCCCAGAAGCATTTTTAATTGTAAACTTCTGTGTTATTCGGGGGGCATGAACAAGGGCTTCCTACCAATAACATCTGCTAATCCCTTAATAAACCCCAAGCCTTGAGTTTGCTCTCTGTCTTGCGTTTTTTGTTTTGCCTCTCTGAACATGTTATTAGGAGGAATAAGCTGTCGCTCCACTTCAGCAAAAGAAATTCCACAGCCTGCCGTTCTACCAGAATCATCGGCTCATCTCGATTATTTTTTTTTTAACTGCATCTTGAAATAGCCAACAATAGGAAGCATATCATTCAACCTCTCAACTTCGCTGTTTCTTTTGTACGCTAAAGAACAGAATTTTTCACCTGGAACCAGCAGCTCCCCTCCCCTCCCCTCCAAGCATCTGCCATGACAGTCTTGCATGTCTCTCTAGCAGCGCCCGCCCCTGAAATTCACCTGCCAGTCTTCACGCTCAAGCCAGCACTTTTTGTGGCCACACCTCTGCTTTAGGGAAACATCAATACACACACTCTCCCAGCTCAAGAGTCAGCATTTTAGAAGGTAAAGACGTTATCTTGATTTCAATTATAATTAAAAAGAACAACACCAGAATTTCTAGATCATCGAGCCATTGAATACAGTGATCTGTCTATTAACCTCAAATCCAGGGATCCTCAGCTTCTTAAAAGTAACAGTTTTTTTTCAATATATAGAGATTTGTTTTGTGTGATGTTTACCCCCATTACGGCAAGAGATAGACTCTTACATGTTCAATATTGTAGCCGAAGCAGAATCCCGTCTAGCATTGGATAAAGCTCTCATAGACTGTTCTCAATTGAACCAGAGCTCTTCAACAGATTAATATTATATATTAATATATATATATATATATATATATATATATATATATATATATATATATATATATATTATTATTAGTGGCTTTAGAGCAAACCCATGTAGCACATGCTCTTCTTCCGGTCACTCTTCATCCCTACACCCCAAGGCGTCGCCTCTCCATCCCTCAGCCTGCCGCCGCCTCTTCATCCCAAGCCACATCCCCACTTCAAGAACTGCCTCTTGGAACTATTCTCCATCTATTCATCAGCCCCTCCATCTACTTCCACTGTCAAAGACATAACGGGCTGTCCAATTAAATACTCAGACAGCATACAGATATGTAATAATTTCAACGCCACATTTTGCATAGTCAAACAGAGCCAGTTCCTGCACATAAGATGATGTGCACTCCATTTCCACCCGCCCACTTTCCTACAAATGTCATCTTTCCTCACTGATTCCACTCCCATCGACCCCAATCAGAAAATGATTTTCTACATCATCTCTGGACTTTCGGACGGATTCTCTATCGGACGGATATATAATCTATATATATATATATATATATATATATATATATATATATATATATATATATATATATATATATATATATATCATATCTATTAGTCAGTTTTCATTTATATAAATTTCGACAATCTCCACAAAAGAAAAGTAACCAGACCTCATTGACTCACTCAGCTTCAGAGATTGCAAAATGCTTCATGGAGGGTCCCTTCCTTTCCTCCCACCACCCTTCCTCAATTCTGAATTCAGTCCTATCGGGGTTGCCACAAGAGAAATAATTTTCATGCAATAATTTCACTTATCATAGACCTCTCCGGCCCTCGCAGTGCGCCAAACAGCAGCATTAATTAACTCATTCCCTCAGACCAGTTTTCTCTGCATTATATCTCCATTCCTATGCTATCCATTCCATTAAATCATCCAGGCAGGGATCTTGCAAGCCAAAGCAGACATTTCAGATGTTATGCCCATACCCCTCCTTCCGCAATTCTTTGGTAGGAAGGCGGTAGAGAAACCATAAAGGGGCAATATTATAATCATTATTTCAAGTCATTAACATTCGGATAATCACAGCAGCCCAAGATTTTGCTCAACACATACAGTGTACTCTTCCTACTGCACCTAATGGATGATTTTCTTCTCATCCCCTCCCCCCCTAGACATCCCAGCAGTGGCACTTACAAAACTCAGATCACATTTCGCTACCGTCAGAGTTCAGAAAAAAAACATGCAAAACAATTGGTCCAGTCCACTCACTAGAATTCCGACGGGACCATCAAGGGGGGGGGGGGGTTCCTCTCCACTGATGGTGAGATTAGTTTATATATATATATATATATATATATATATATATATATACACACACACACACACACACACACACAAAAATTTAACTATAACTGTCAACTTCCCATTCTCTCCTCTAGATCCCCCTTGGGGGACATATCGGTTGTTTCCTAGCCTTGGAGACTGAACAGTTCAGTCTCACCTATGCGAGGGCTGCTCTCCGCGAGCCAAGGGGAATCTCTATACTCTTCTCTTATCAGTTCCTGAGGTCTCTTCCTCTATGAAGCCCTAGATCATTTCCAGTGAATAACTGATCAATATCTGTAAATATTCAAATCAAGTACCACAGCACTTGTGGGAGAAACTGTTCGTTCAAATCTCTTGCATATCTTTTAAAGAAGAGACAATTTCCTATTCAGGGATACCAGGGATATTCATGGAAAGTAGTCTGAGTGAAGTTATCCAACAATAATCTCCCCTTCCTCAGCTGTACTGCTTTCCTAAAAGAAGTAGAACACTTCTGGGTACCATTCTACTTGTGAGATGTCTTTCTGATTACAATATTTAACGTATTTTTAATGAGGAGACGATTATCTATTCAGAAATACCAGGGTATTTAGTAAGTAACAGGTTTGAGTGAGTAAAAATCCTCACTCCTAGTCATTGGTTGTTGCCAAACTTTTAAACAGTACTGTATAAATAGGCTGCTTAAAACATAATTAAATAAAATTTTCCTGGACTTTTCCAGCCAAATGAGGCAGTACTCGTCTACTGACAAGCTCTGCTGCTATGCCTAATATGCTAAATCACAAACCATGTATTTTAATCTAACCTCTGTGCTATTTATCACTAACAGTAAAAACTAAAAACTCACACTGCTCTCAATATCCTCTTTGAAAACAATGCATAGTAGAGGCTTTAGAAATGTAGACACAAAAATGTAATTACATCCAGTATGTTAAACGTTGACATGATTTTATTTTTTTTTGTTAAAAGAGAGGGCAAAACAGACAATGAATGTGTACTTTCTCTTAGTACAGTACTAATGACATTTTGTCACACATTATATGCTAAACCTGTTACTTGCCTTTTTTTCTCAATAAACATCATTTAATTTATAAAAAGTCCACTAAATTATTATTTTTTTCTATTTGCAGGCTAAAGGTTATTCAATATTATCCAGCGTGGCTGCATCAACAGACTACTGCTATATAGTACTAATTGCATTAAAAGGACCTGATGAAAAGAAGAGCCTTTTTATCCAATTCATACTCGTAACAGGGTATAATTTGAAGCCAACAGATTAAGTCATCTTCTGTTATTAGGTAAAACAGTGACAATTTCCCACCCTGCTCACTTTTAAAGAGGAAATCCTCATTTACAGTATAACGTTAAACAGGATTTATCTCCTGTATAACATTTGTAATGATCAGGATTATTCCTTTGAGCTGTGAAGTTAGTTACCAAAAACACCTGGCAACAGCTGTAGGTAGTGTGACCAGACGTCCCAATATAATCGTGATGGTTCTGATATTAGGGGCTTTGTCCCACGTCCCGATTGAGGTACTGTCAGGATGCCATTTGTCCCAATTTTTAGAGTAAACGTTGAAAACCCAGGCATAAAATGTTAAATTTTTATTTTCTCGTTTGGAAATTTCGTATATGTGGCTACTGTACTGTCTTGCAATGCAACAGCATACGCTACTGGTTTAGGGCATGTTTGAGTGAGTTGTTTGCATTGCATCTATGCGGCTATCCAATCACGTTAACATGCAGTCATATGATGCGGTATATGTCATCTGTTTTTCCGGTTTTACTGGTGAAGCAAAAAAGACAGTACCCAAGTACCCAACGCTGCGGGAAAAAAATAGATTCAATCATATGCCCATGGTCAAGTCATCCAATTAGGATTAGGATTATAATTAGGATTTCACTGACATTTTGCGGAACTGTTTAAACATTAAATACACCTAATATTTCAGAAAACTATAAAATCATAAAAATAGTGGTACTTGCTTCCTTACTAAAACAGAGTGCTGTCATTTGTTAAAAAGCAAGCACGCAACATCTCCCAACAGTTGCTGCTGACATTCTCTGTCTGGTGTGGAATTGCCCACACATTGAGACTGCATGTCTACATCCACTGAATTGGTTGGAAGTGTAAGGCAAAGCTTTGTCAAGTTACACAGATGTAGACATCAATTAGAAACAGCCCCAAAACTCAGTTACCCAAAGGTATCTGGCATTCTTTAATAAAGTCCATATATGCAGCACCTTCATTGTCATGTTATTTGTCCCATCCAGGAAATTATTTTATCATACTGAGTCAAAACAAAGAAAACGTGCCTATTCAGGTCTGCGTTTAAAAAGTAAACGGCAAGGGTTGTTTGAACCGAGACAGTTGTGCTTGATTGTACCTGTAGTGCTGATTTAACTTGGGTATAACCAACACAGGAATACTTTTTTGTCTGGGCTGACTTTCTAGTTTGTTTTCTGAAAGCTGCTGTTTGTTTTATGTTCTGTTCAGCAGCCTCTGTAGTAGCCTTTTGTTTAATGTGTGATTCTGAAGTTCTAGTGATTGATCGTATTTTCTTTAAGTCACATTATAAGATGTGCAAAACAATTACCTCTATCTGCATGTACAGTTTCTTTGGGAAATGTCAGGACACGATCCTCAGCCAAAATATACTATGCTTGTTTTGCTTTGTCGTCCATTTTTGGTATTTTACATCTAATGCTGAAAACTAGATTTTCGCAACCTAAATCAAAACAATGTAGTGATAATTTTGTCCCACCTGCTACGTGCAGTACAGCAGGTCACAGAAAAGCCAGTGCAGACGCACTGATAGGCTGATTAAAACATTGTTGTCATCTGAACAGTAAACAAGAAAGTTAACCACTTTGGAGTATTTTTTTTGCATCGCTTGCGTTGTGCAGTAGTTCACAAGGTTTCTTTCCTCCCTCACCAACTGACTTGATATCTGGTCACCCTAGTTGTAGGTAAGGTGACTTATATCAACCCATCATAAACTTTGCCATTCATAATCAAAATGTGCTTTGATGGATTTACTTGCTTATTTTGCAATCTAACCAAGAAATGTTTTGTCTCAACCCATCTGGAAACATTAACTTTGTCTTAAAGATGTAGTTTTACAAAGAGTACAGGTAGACTGAATAGTCTGAAATAGAAGGTTAAGAACAGCAATATAGAACTTTTGATCCCCAGTTCAATTACAAGAGCCAGAGGCTGTTACTCTTTATTTATCTAACAAGCTTAAGCCTTTTAGGGCAGGAATTTTTTTTTAAAAAGTGTTATTGTATCGAACTTTGGGATAGTAACCACAGCTTTAGTAGCAAGTGATTTTCAAATGAAATTTGTTAATAAAATCAATCCGTTAAAGCTTTAAATATGAGTCAATGCGGTTGTTAAATTAACACATTTCTCGTAAAAAAGCTTAATTGTCGTCGGTCACGTACTTCACTTCTTGTCTCAACGAAATCAATAAAAATGAATGGAAGCATAATTAGCTGTTACAGAAACTGCCGGTGTACAGGGAGATGGCTTTTTGTGACAGAATGGTTCTTGGTGATAAATCTCTCTCCCGACATGTGAGGGCACTGTGTAAAGGGAACTTGGCCAGACAATTCATTACCAGGGTTAGAAGGAAGTCGGTCACTTAGAAAGGGGGCGGAGCTACAATACACTAAATCTTCGACCCAGAAGGGAAATTACATGGCAGTCATGGATTGGAGGAGGGGTTGCCCTAGTTATCCAAGGGGTCATGATTGACGGTACAAAAGGGGGTGTAGCGAAGTGATCTGTTCCTTGTTATGGTTACGCTGAGCCGGAAGGAGAAATCTGTGTTGTTATCATGAGTGGTTTTTTTTGTTTGTTTTGTCGTTAATAAATAGTTTGTTGCTACTTAGATGGCTAACTCGATCTGAAGCTGTTGCCAAAGGCCAGCACTAAACCCGGACAACACTTCACCTTGTTTGCACGATAAACTGTATTTGCACTATGAGCACTAGAGCATGCACTGTGGACTTGTGTTTGTGTTTATGTTGTAAAAAAAATAGGACTATCATTATTTTGGGACCAACCTGTGGATTAAAACAGAGCAATACACGCCGCTATATTGCCTGTTAACATTGTTATTATTTACTGGTTTTGGGTCATCAGACCAATTAGATTACAAAATAAAATATCATTGCCCCTGGATTATCGTCGTCTGTCTGTTCATTGATCACTACTGCATTCCTGCACCTGCATACAGTTAACCACTTTGCCACACTCTCCCACCAGCAAGGAGCAGCCAAACGAAAATATAAAATAATGGGAATATTGATTTTGTGTATAATTTGTGAACTTCATTTGAAATTGTGCATTTTTGTCATCCAGAATGTATATTTATTTAGAACACTTCACATATAAAATGTTGATTTAAGATTATCTGACATGTGGGTAAAAAAAAAAAAAAAAAATAAAAAAAATAAAACATTTTAACTCCACTAGTCATTTACCTTCATTCGGGGGGATATTTTGACCCAGTTTAGTATATACCTCCTTTTATGTGCAAATTGCAATCTGTTTTTGGTTAAAAAGAAAAAATAAATTTTTAGATGGGGTGTACTGATGAAAGACCCCCTAGTTACACCACTATTGTGTACACTCTCTCTGTATCGTGGCCATCACTGCTACGGTCTGTTACAAATCTGTTTCAAGGCGAGTTATATACTCTTTTGTTAATTAAAACCCTCCTTTTCCAAGTGCAAATTTACTCCTGTTAAATTATGACAATTAACACAGATTTCCATTTAAATTCACAAGCAAACAAAATAAATTGTCGCAAGAAGCACTGCTTGTTAAGATAAACATTATTTCGTAAATCACAATTGCACGATTATTTAATAACAAAAGAGGCATAACGACCGCTTGAAAATGTCAAAATCAATGTTACATACCGATTTGTTGATTAACACTGCAGTTATCATTTACGACCTTTTTAAAATCCCACCTTACTGTCCATTTTCAACCTTTAAAGTTTAGTTCAGTTTTGACTCAGTAAATTATGCAAATGACTAGCTATGAACGTTCAAACCTTACTTTGGTCAAAATGTACCCTTCTTTGCAGCCATATTTAAGTCTGACTGAGGAAGTGGAGGTGAACAATACTTTCTCTAACCATGATAACCCCGGTTGGTCGTCTTCTCTTTCAGGGAACCTGTGTTACATCCGTAACCTATAGTTCCCTTTCAATTTGAAGATGACCAACAACAATACTTTTGGGACAGTAATTCAAAGCCGTCGCGAGGGAGCAGATAAGGGACGTCTCGCTACCACCGAACTAATCTTTAAGGTGTAACCATGCAACCTCAAGCACCCTTGTGCCTAATGAAGTCATGTAGGGATCTACCACATTGAATCGGTGGAACCTGGTGAATGCATGCAGAGTAGCCCAGCAAGCCACAGTACAGATATCCGTGAAGGAGGCATCTCTAAAGAGAGCCCATGACGTAGCCACTCCTCTGGTAGAGTGCAAGGTCACCCTCCCAGGTGGGGGAAGGCTGGCATTACTATAAGCAGTCGACACTGTGTCCACAATCCAGTGGGACAGTCGCTGCTTTGAGAGGGCTTGACTCAGGGTCCTTTCACCATGACTGATGCAGAGCTGGTCAGACTGACGCAGCACTCTCGTCCTATCCACATAACATCTCGATGCCCGAACCGGGCAGAGGAAATTCAATCTCAGATCCTCCTCTGAAGAAAAAGGAGCTGAAAGCTATAACTACCTTGGGGAGGAAAGCAGGGTTTGTGCGTAACAACACCCTATTTATATTATCCCACACAGCCTGTATCTCACTAACCCACTTAACGGCTAACAGAAAGGCTGTCTTCATTGAGAGATATTTCAACTCTATGCAACGTATAGGCTAAAACGGGACCTTTGTGAGAGCCTTCAATACCACATCCAGACTCCACTCGGGGAGGGCGTACTTTCTAGGAGGATGTAGCTACTGAGCACTCTTTAGAAAACTGGTTGCCAGAATATGAGTGCCCGGGTACACTGAGTCAATGGGAACATGGCATGCAGATACAGCTGCTAGGTATATAGCTTGCTCGCTTACTGCTCCTCGAGGGAGAGCGTGAGCAGCTGCGGGCTTGTGGGTTGATGCCTGAACACAGGGTATACCATGTGATGGGCTGAAGGCCTGTAGAGGGAGAGCAAGGCAGGGCTCCCAACGCTGCAGAGGGCTCAGCCGAGCTGGCTCAGAAAGCCTCTCCTCTGAACTCTGCAAGTCTCCTTCGCAGAGTCCGAGGCTGGGACTCTGCACAGATCGAACAGAACATCTCGTCTCCGAAGGCGGAGGTGGCGTGCTGCATCTCCAAGCACTTGACACACAGGAAGTGTTTGTCTTGTGGGGGAAGCATACCTCCACAGGACATGCAAAGGCGGAAAATGAAAATTGCGTTGCTCAGAGCGTCTATAGTCGGGGTGCCTGGGCACCGCTGCATTGAAGTCCAGGGGTACCAAGGGGCCGAAGCACCGAAGCTTTGGGGCACTAAAGCACCAAAGGCACAGAGGGTACCGATTAGAGATGACACGGTATCAACCGTATGGTAACCGTCAAAAAATACAGCACGGTTATAGTTGTACCGCGGTATAATGTCATTTTTTTTTTATCTGTTTTTTAAATGGCTATTTAAAGAAATACACTCAAGAAAAGTCATTTTTTAACTCCAGCTCACAAAGGCGCAGCAAAATAATATTGCTTTTTTTTTTTAATTATTGTGGAGAAACACCAAAATATAAACATTTTCTAGGCTCAGTCTGGAACATTGGGGGGTAAGGATGTGGCCATTGCAACTGAACAGCCTCTTCATCTTATCAGTTTGGATGGCATACTATTAGTTAAGCGAAGCAAAGTGTTACCTAGCAATAGCTAATTGAGTGCGTTTTAAGACATGCAGTGCCCGCCCACTGATCTCTCAGCAGAGTGCAAAACTTAATGATGAGAAGACGGTGCCTGCAAATGTTTTTTTTTGTTTTTTTTGGTCTGCATGTCAACAACAACAAACACAAAGGAAATAAGAAAAGTTAAGGTGGGTATGACACCATTGCAAATTAAGTGACATCTAGGGGACTTTTTTTTTTTTTTTTAAATGGGAATAGTTATTTATTAGTTAAACCAAAATCCCTACAACACTATCAATTTGAGGAGATGGCAACATCTTTACAATACAGTTTAAAAAAAAAAATACAAATGCCTGTAGCATCTTAGACTTAGTTATATAGTAGTAAATAGAGTTTTTGATTATCTGCATTTGTGTATGCTTACTGCGTTTCTCTTGACCGATACGACAGATAATAGCTACTGTTACTTCTTTGGTTAGGAAGGCAGTGATGAAGAGTTACAGTGCCTTATTCCTGCTGATATTTTTGAGTATTTGTGTTTCATTTACTGACAATCACGTTAGCTAGAGATCATTGTTTAAAAGGGCAGTTTATATTAAATATGACGTCACTTATTTAATAGCCTACTCGGATAATCTCATGCACCGCAGCTTTCAGAACTTGAGATGTCTGTGTTCATTAGTTAGTTCTGTTCGATGGACAAACGGTGAATAAAAAAACACGCCCATATCACCTTAAACCGTGTGAACTTGGTAATCATGGTATAGAAAAATGGTTGCGGTTTCAAAACCGCGACAGTTTATACATTGGTTTACTGTAAAACCGGTATACTGTGACATCCCTAGTACCAATGCAGGGAGCGATCAAGTGCTGAGGGCATCGAAGCATCGAGGCATCAAGGCTCTGGGGCCAAAAAGCACAGAAGCACCGAGGTATTGAGGTGGCGAGGCGTCGAGGCACCTGGAGTAACAATGTAGGAAGTGTCCAAGCACCGAGGGCGACAAAGCACAGAGGCACTGAAGTACCGAGGCGACGAGGCTCTAAGGTGTCAAAGCACCGAGGCGCAGAAGTACCGAAGCGACGAGGCTCTAAGGTGTCAAAGCACCGAGGCGCTGACGTACTGAAGCGGCGAGGCTCTAAGGTGTCAATGCACCGAGGCGCTGAAGTACCGAAGCGACGAGGCTCTAAGGTGTCAAAGCACCGAGGCGCTGAAGGCACCGATACAGGAAGCGTCTAAGCACCCAGGGCACTGAGGGTGCAGAGCGTTGAGCGCTGAGGGTGGTGAAGCAGCAATGCTCTGAGGTCGCTGGGCCAGGTGTCTGATGGTGTGGAGCACTGCCAACAGACGGTTGTTGTCTGGACCACATGTAGTCGCGCAACTGAGGCAGCATCTAGCATACGACGGTGTGGAGCGCTGCATACAGACAGTATAGGTCTGGACTGCATTTAGTCACATAACTAGAGCAGCGCGTAGCTTATAGCAGCATGGAGCACAGTCTGCAGACAGTATACAGAAAAAAAGAGAGACAGAAAGATCTTTTTTCTTCTTTGGACCTACGCACTGAGGTGGGTGGTCAATGTATGCAAGTCAACTCTACAGAGGGAATTCAGACTCAGAGGAGGAAGCACACATTGTTATTATTATTATTATTATTATTATTATTATTATTATTATTATTATTATTGAAAAACAACACATAGGAAAATATACATAGCAGATGCTGTAGTGTTAGAAAGCAGACTACAGTCTTTTTTTAACAGAGCCCAGTTGCGCTGCATTTAGCTTAGTCCTCAGAAACTGAGTTTCTGATTCCAGGAAGTGGCAAGCAGACTTCCAGCAAAAATTGCAGTGGAATTAGTAGGAACTCAGAGTGAGAGCTCTTTTACAAATACTAAAAGAGTAAAAGAGTTTGTTGTTATTGGTATTTTCGAATTGAAAGGGAACCTACCAAGACCTCATCACAATGAACAAGAACTATCCCTATCCCTCACAAGAAGAGGAAAGAAAAACTCAAATTAGCATATAACCCAATAACACCTGCCATGTCAGGAATTACCTGCATTAGCAAGAAGTTGGGAAAACATTAATTCCTTCCAAAAACATCTTGGCTATAACTGCCTAAAGATTACTAGCACACACATACTCTAGAAGGGACCCCAGACCATAGATTCCCGGTATTGATTTCAAGGGTGAAAATCCACCCTTACATTACATTTATGGGAGAGACTGATTGCTGGAAAGCCAAATACTATATAAGGTGAAGGCCCTCATTATAAAAGGCATCTGCAGCCATTCCCTGCCTTGTACAGGACATCTAGGAAATGGATGAATAAGGGTTATAAATCAATAGCACTCGCACTAGATCAACGATAGGAAACCATATAGTCTTACTATAATAATATTCCAGAATTGTCTGTAGACGCCCAGTGAGCTTCATTTGTCAGTCAAGCCACAATAGGTCTTAACATCAGTTTGGATGAAACAGACACTGGGCCAAGGGAAGGGGGGAATGGCATTAGTTAGATACTGTTATTTTACCAAAAATGACATGTTGTGTCAAAACAAATTACTGTTAATTTCCATCGGCGGTACAGTAAGATTGAGAGTAGTGGCAAGCAATGACAAACATCACTGGCATAATAAGAGGGGGCAGGCAGCCTCACTCAAGCCTCTCCACTCAATTACTGGACAAGGCTTTTAATGCCACTCTGCTCCACTAAAGCAATTTACTTAGGCTAAGTCTCCATTTAGAGACAATTCAAGATTTAAACTGGTAGCTTTGTGTGTCTAATAGATGTGCAGGGTACAAAAATGGTAATAGGGTTATTTGGATGAGCTAGTACCATTAAACCAATTTAAACTACTTTTTCCAACGATGAAATAAAAATAAACAATACAAATTTTAGACATATTTTAGCCTCTAATTATCTTTCTTTAAAATAGGACTGATGAGAGTTTTATATCAAAATTGTAAACCAATGCAAGGATTTACAAAACTACATTGATGGGGTGAAAGAAATGGGAACCCTGAGTCAGGGATACCACTGATATATTGTGTATTAAAAATGGTATATAACTTTAGTGGTACTTTTGGAGTAAATTTGGGTCTTGTATTATATGCAGCCAGACTGGAGGATAGCTAAAAATGATTGTGCGAGTAATGTTGAGATGTATGATCATGAATGCCAGATTCCCAGGTTCAAATGTTCGAAAAATCAGACTTAACTGTAAGTATCCAACAGTCAAGTTATTAGGGCCGACAGCAGTCGGCAAAACATCAAGCAAGCACCCAAGAAAGCCAGGGCTTACAGAATCTGGCACAAGTTCCCTTCTGCCAGCATTACACAAAACCAGAGTGGCATGAGTCACTGAAAACTTGCACCGAGATGAACAGTAGCAAGCTGGAGCCAGTGCCTATTAATGTCACTTGTACAGGCTTAAAACAAGAACGCTTGCCTATAGCATGCAGATAGAGGAGGCATCAGTAAGCAGATCACTGAAGAATAGTTACAGTGTGTGATCAGACGATTCCCATTTCACACTCTTTCAAAGTGATGGCTGTAAGTGAGCTTCAAGAAATATTGATTATATGAAAATATTTACTATAATTCCATTAAGAAGTCTAATTCTTCTCAGTCTTTATTTTCATCCTTCTGATGCAATTTACTCCCAGAATATCCATAGCCCCCCAGCAGCTTGGTTGAGCATGATGACATCTTACCTAACTAAACATCTTATATGGTCCTTCAACTTGCCATAAACATGCCATTAAATGTAATTGTATTGTACATGACATGGATGTATATATTTCCTTTTATTGATACCAGAGTATGTTTCATGATGAATCCCAGATGTTACACCTTTTAAAAAAAAAAAAAAATGAAATAAGTCTAAAAAAGATCATAAAAGTCACAATTCAACTACTTAACTGCTGTTGACGCTTCAAGGGAACTGGCCATTACAATATATACAAAAAAGCCTGTATTAACACATTTTAGAGGTTTTCAAATATAACTCTCTCATAATATATTTTATTATCCCTTACTGTTCCACAGCAATAAAAAAAGATGTTTCGGTTTGGTTTGACCAGCTTCTGAGGGAGAAACATTCATACAAAAAAGGGAAAAGGCATGGTGACAAATATATTCCTGTAGACTCTATTTGTCCAAGCAACAGCATGACTACCTATACATTAGCTATTCAAAAAAGAAGAAAACAAAAGAAAACCTATTCTTCTAGTCCTGGCTACCAATTGGTCTAGCCTTGAATTATTCTGTTCAAACAGGCCTCTGTGCTTGGAGATGAGGGTGCATAATAAGGGATCTGTTAATTAACTAGAAGCAATCCTCGCACGGTGGGGATCAAAAGCTGGCCATGGCCACCGGCTCCTGCACAGAAGATGAAATACGGTGCAAACTTTAAAGACTTCCTGTCATTAGCTGAGACCTTGGCCGCTCCCGGCCCAGACCCCCTCTGTTACTGAAAACAATGAGGACAATAACAGCAGAAACGAAATAGCGCTGGGAGGAACAAAAGAATGAGCTATTTACCAGCACAAAGAAAGGAGGGAGAGATCTGCTTTTACCACGGCTCACTTCAACTTTTAATTAATTTATGACAGACAGGAGACACATGGATACAGCATACACAACTGTGCTGTACCTGGGGCACCATTTGACTGGACTACTGTTTCATATTGATAACAGTTGGTTTGCATTATAGCAACGATCAATGGGCTGTTTGACATTTGTAGTTGGGGGTATATCACAGTCTCTTGAGTTTTTCAAAGTAAATCAACACATTGCGCCCGATTTTGAGGAAACGTGGTAAACCACAAGCGTAAGGGCACCGTGCTTTACTGTACGTTTGGGTTGGATTACAGCATCCCCTTTGTTTTGAGATTTTGAAGGGAGCTTGAGTTGTGTGCTGGTGGAATTCTGTTAGTGTTGACCAATGAAGAAAAAAGTGGGAGTCAGAAGCTGCTAGCATATTAGGAGCAACTGACATTGCCTTTAAGAAAATGAGATCCATAGCGTTTGCCTTTTCTGTAATTTTGTGAACAAATGGCCATTCTCTATTTCCATAGCACTATTTACTAAAGTATTTAGAAAAATAAACATTAGTTGAACAATTTTGGCAGTCGTTATGTTCATAAAAATGTATATAAAGAGCATTTATATACATTTAATAAAGAGCTTACATAAGATTTATATGGGAACTGTGATTTATAATGTGACTTCATTAACTTTAATGCTGCTGTGAAAAATAAAGATTTGTATAAAACATTTTTCTAAATACTAGGCCTACACCTCAAACATCATAATTTCTGGAAGTAATTTAGTCCAAAGTGTTTTCAATTCTGCTATACACTCATTATTTTGCTGAATGTCCATTTATATGTTTAAAACCTTACACACAAAGAAAAGGTGCACTTAAATATATATAAAAAAAATGATCTGGAATAAATTACTAAACAAAGGTATAAAATATGTGCTTTATATGACTGAAAAAAACATTTTTTATTTTTTAGAAACCTTTACTATTTTAGATTAGCACTGTAGTTTATGAAGCTGTCGTGTATTGACAAAACAAAGTCCCGGAGCTGTCCTAAACATCAACAGAGGTACATTGAAAACCTTTACTCATTATTTAAATTAAATACCAAATGAGTGAAAATGCACAAACTAGTATACTAACTAATTACAAAATACAACATACAGCTAATGAGTATGTGCATATTCAAGTATAAAACACTTTGGAATAAATTGCTTCCAGTAATTAGAACGTATGATATATATATATATATATATATATATATATATATATATATATATATATATATATATATATATATATATATATATATATATATATATATATATATATATATATATAATTTTAATATATATATTATAAAAAAGGTATAGAATGTATATTTTTCAGAGTAGCCTTAAGGTAAACGAAGGCATGTTCCACTCCACAGTGCAGCCATATTACTTATAGTTTATTTTAAAATATAAGAAGTATAAGAAAATGGTTTGTTAATGGTGTTTTCTCTCACTTCCTGTCCTCTTTTTGTAATGTGATCGACAGAGCCTACGTTTCAAATAAACCTCCCTTTAACTAGTTAGTCTGCACTGTCATCGAAACCGCTCAAAGCCGACATCAAAATATTACCACTGAGACTAACGCAGACAGAAAATCACAGTGAAGGGTAAAGGCAGTCTGCTCATGTTTGAGACAAATTTCTTCATCAACAGCGTAGACAATAAAAACAAGATTACAACAAACACAACATCATTAACAGCAAAAGATCAACCAAAACAACCAGAATAGCTCAAACAATTTTAGCACAAAAGAGTATTGAAAAATAAACATTCTTAAATATATGAGAAATTAAGAGTGGGTAAACTAGAATCTAGAATGCAAAAATCATTTCTTAGAAGCAGATGGGCTGATGTATAAATAACATGAAACAACTAGGGTGGAAATTCTTAACAGGCTCTGCCAATATGGAAATGGAAAATGCTTCCAAATTACAAAAACAAAAACAGAAAAAAAATACACTTTATTCAGTTATGATTAGGAAACTCATTCCAAATATGTCCGCTCATTCAAAACCTGTCTGTTGTCTTTGTGTCATTTGATGGCTGATTAACATATTCTAAAGAAGTAAGTAACAGAACCTACATGGTTTTCTTTCACATACCTCCACAGTAACAAAATTAAAAGGACTTATTAAATGTTTTACTTGTTTTTTTTTCTGTTTCTTTTTTTCACTTAAACTTTTGTTTTACTAAATGAATTATGATCTGGATGCTGAAAAAGATTTGAGATATTATATATATATCTGAAGAAGGCATTTGAAAAAGAAAATATATCTTTAAAGCACAGGCTGCTTTTGTGAAGCTGTCACAGATGTCAATAATGAGTTGTAAATGTCAAGGTCAAGGAGGATGCTGAAAAAAGCAGAATGTTTTTTTCCGCGAGAAAAAAAAGTGGCCCATAAACTAACATTTAAGTAGGCCTAAAGAATCCTTAGTTGAAAATATAATTATTATTATTCCGCAGGGATTTTGTATGGAATGACTCCACGAGCAGCGTTTGTAGCAGTGTGTCTGACAGCAATAGCACAATATACCACACAGGGTTTTGGGCACAATCATCTATACATTTCATCCTGTCCCACTATGTTTTCCTTTTGTCCCCTGCGGGAAAGGCCCCCAGCTATGTTTGCCACAAATCTTCCCTTCTGTCTAACTTCTGTGTTCCATGTGTGTATGACATCACATGAGTGGGTGCACAAAAAAGGGAACCTTTGTTTTAATTTGAACTGTAGGCCAGTGGCTAAACCAGGAGCAGCCTTTAATGCTTAGGCCCATCTTAGGCAAACATCCATTTTGGTTTGGTTTGAGAGACACTGTGTGCAGACATGACAAGAACAAATGTTGTGTTTTCTTTTCTTTTGAAAAGATGTAAAAGATTGGTTTATTTGAACATTCAAAACATTAATCCCTGACATCTCTGAAGAAAGTGTTGGTTACAACTGGGCCTTATATTGCCGCAAGAGAACAAACAGACTGGACTCTAGCACTGCAAAGAAAACAACACAACTGAGATATTAAAACTAATCAACAAAAGCACAAACTATATAAAGTATATACTTCTGTTTAGTACTATTTTCCGGAGGGAGTTTAGCTAAATGTCCACTCAACACTAAAAACTGGAAGCCTACAATGCATCATTTTCTTGGCCCAAATGAAGCTAAATATAAAAGCCATCGAGTTGTTGAGCTTGATTAAAGTATCTGTTAGTCATTTTTGTATTATTTATTTATTTATTTTTTTTTAACTAATGGAAGTTAGTGATGGCTTTGTTATTTTAGTTTTAAAATGCTTCTCAATAGTTAATAGGTGGTGAAGCGAATGTCTGTCTTGGTCTTTCACCCCTGGCTTCCTGTGTTCAAATCAGAGCTGGGTGGTCTCAGCTCTGCGCATACTGGACAGGAGTCTGCTGCAGACAATGCGGCCCAATTGTCATTTGTTGGGCTAAATTACTCTACCACAGGAAAGGGGAGGTCTCTTTAGGTAGGAAGAAAGGTACTGACACAAGCTGTTGAGCCCTGCAGCTCTTTAAATGCAGCTTTTTCTTAAGGAAAATCATTACTTTTGTTATGTTGGGCTATAAATACATTAATATAATGTCACCTATTATCTTCATGACAAAATAATAAGGGACCAGAATTAAGTCCACAGAAAAAAGAAAGAAAAGCAGCATGTTTATTTGTGGGTGTTTCCTAGCTATATTGTTAAATATATAGAGAGAGATTTAGTAAATATTAGGACAATCACCTATTTCTAGGCCATATTTATGGACAGATCTTTTTTTTTATACATTTTATGTAGGTCATTAAATGATTTTACTTGCAATACTATATGGAGGAACCTAAGTAGCAACACTGTATTGAAATTAAGAACTGCATCAATAAACAGCCTGACTTATTTAGCCCATTGACTACTACAGTGTATTTCAAATGAATGCACACTTCAGCTACACCAGCTTTTTATTTAAATGGGCAACGCCTCTGGCTTTAGCATTCACAACGATGGGCTTGTGGTAATTTTCCAGTGCTGTGTTGTGCAAACATTTGCTCTCAAAAGGGGCACTCATACTTTTTAATACAGGGACTCGACTGTCTCTTGAGGAGCCAAAACTGCACCTATAATTGATTTGTAATTTAGACAATGTCAACACACGCCAACATCTGGAAAAGCAAGAAAAGTATTTTATTCACACAGCACCTAAAAAACATGCTGTTCCCTTTCTATTGAAACATTGTTTGTGGTTTTAAGTACTGTTCTAAAAATAGTTTTCAATTATTTTAGAAAGGTGTTGCTCTATTAACCATCTCTCCAGATCTATTAAATGCCTAATCAAAACTATAATATAAACCTTTTAAGCCCAGAAGGCAACATTTTGGCTACCCATTCTGTAGTTGTTTCCTTTAAAATGGTTTAATTTTACGGACAATATCTGAGGGGAAAAAAGAAAGCACTTGTTTAAACTATATTTTGGTATACTAATATGGCTAATGAGTCAAGTTTTAAGAAAACAGGTCTTTTACTCATAGAATGAAAAGAGTAAAGAAAAGCAGTTTTTCATTATATTAGAAAGATAAAATCATTTAAAAAAAAACCTTTTAGAAATAAGCAAACTGAATTGTATTTGAAAAAATAAAATAAAATAAATAATAATTTGTTAATTTATAAAAAGATGAAAGTCTATAAAAAAAATAAAAAAACATTGATATACACACTGAAAACATTGCTGTCTCTGCTTCAACATTGTTTGTAATCTTCACCCTCGAATTGAAAGAGCTTTCCTACTAAGAAATATATTTTTCTGTTTTTCTAGTCCTTACTGTAGCCAGTTCCTCAGTGAAAAAGAAAAAAAAAACACAACTAGCTTGATGTAGTGCTGATCCTAGAATTTAGAAATACACCCACCCTTCGTTATATCGCCCCGGCAGATTTGGATATATCGCAGTCCTGGAGTTGGCTCCCCATTTTTACTGTCTAATAACGGCATATGTTTTAGTTGCAATATACATAGGAACTTAGAATTACTGTTCATTTTATTTCGTACTGCACATCACAAATAAAAATATACAAAACAATTAAAAACAAAGCATTAATATCGTAATGTTATCATATACACACGTATTGCACAATAACACAAAGCAAATTAAATATCTACTTGCTGAAGCGTTTTTATTTTAGCCAACAAGGTGTTCACGTGTGGCAGCAATGCACTAGCAATCACAGAACAGTGACCTCAGCTCCCTAGCAACAAGCCTCCTATGTTGGGAATGGATTCTTTCAATGCAGCAGGTTTGTACATTTGAGAAAGGAGAGGAAGACTTAAGGAATGAATTATTTGGAGACTGGAATTGATGAAAGCAATTACCCTCTGCAGTACGAATTAAAACGGTGTGCTGCTTTTTATACAAAAATGAGAAAAAGCAGGCTGCGTGGAGGACTTATATTGGACCCTGACTCCCCCGATAAAATGAGGGCGCGGTTTTACAGTATTTGTAATCCTATTTGTTTTTCCATGGTTCTCTCGCTATATCGTGGCCCTCGATATATAGCGGATTTATATTGGACTCCGACACCCGCGATATATTGAGTGGGTGGTGTATAAAGACAAATAAACATAACAAACAATAGCATGTACTTACCTATTTTAATGTATTTTATTTAACTGTGCCAAGCTATTCAAATCCACTTTATGTTTCGATTAGATAGATGCATCACACTTTTCACAAAGTTGTGCTCAGGACAGCCACCAGTCGCTTTTGTGAACAAAAACAAAACACCCTCTGAGTCATGACAAAGCGTATTAGCGCACAAACTCTTCGGATATGTAGACATTTTGTTTGTAAAAGTTAGTAAGTAAGACCACAAGGTATGTAAAGTATGTAGGTAAGGAAAACGAATCGTTGTAAGGCATGTAAAAAGGCAAACTAATTGGAAACCGACAGAACAAATGTAAAAGTACAGCAGACAATTCATTATAGTTATTCTACATAGGAATGAAAGTATTTCTTATAGTAAGGTGCAGTAACTAGCAGTAGTGTTGACCACTGCATTTTTTAACTAATCAAGGGCAAAGACACCTAACAAATTCCCCTAAAGGGCTATTCATAATTAGTACATATGTATATACTCTATATACAGCAAGTTTTTTGTATGGTCCTTGTTGACGAAATGGGGACTTTTATATGCTTATCATGTCTGTATGTCTGTCTGTTGGTCACACTCTATATGATGAACACGATAACTACATTGATATCGCATCAGTCAGCACCAAATCTTTTATCATACACTATTTTCCTATAGAAGTTTTTGATTGCATTGGCTGCAATCTGTTGATTTTTACCTTTCAGGTACTGTTCAATTGTTACACGATTATGAGGAGTCTCTATATGTGCATGCACTGGTTTGTGCATTCATTTGCACCTTAGTTACAAACAATGACTAAATAAAAATTACAACCCAGTTTCAACTCCAAGTCCAAATTACACATACAGTATAAACAGAAGTCCGACATTAAAACTATATTTTAGCTCTTTTGATTAAATTAACAATAACAATTAAGAATAGTTTTATAACATGTTTGAAATTGTAATAAATACGAAGTTCATCCTTTAAGAGACTCTTTTTTTTCCCTTGGTAATTAATTTTTGTTTTTATTTATTTGGCGTTTAAAGCCCCGGCTTGCAGCCCTACAATAAGCCAATAGGTTGTCATGCAGTACTACAAGAGTCCTCAAATTTAGGTTAGCTTCCTAAATTAATTTGCATTATCAGACTATCAGCCAGAATGTATTTGCTCAATCATAGTATCAGACAAACAGAAATTATTAGCTGTTTATAGTGACTGGCTGACTTCTCTTCTAAAGCATATAAAGCAAAAACAAACACCCTAAGCTCCAGCTGCTCCCATCAATGTTAGAGCAAGGTGCTCAACGCAATCTAATCACAGCACTCAACCTGCAACAAGACCTTTTATACAGAGCGCACAGCATTACACAGGACCTCGCTGGAGTGCCTCATTGTAGACAACAACATGTCTATGAGTCTATTGAGGTGCCACTGGGACTCAAAGCAATGAACCTATAGTACTGCCAGCCATTGTCTCCTCTCCAGCAAGATCCGGGGGGGCCAATATGCATACGCCAGTCCCAATGAGAGAGGTTTCTAACCAGATCTACCTAACCTCTTGATAAGCAGCCTATCTAGCCAAATGTTTTAGCCTAGAGGTTGTATCCTATGATGACCTCTGAATTAGGTCTAACTTAAGTACTGTGTCAGGAGGATATTACAGGAGCACAGAAGCAAACTATTAGGGCATACTGTTTTTTTTTTATTATTATTTGCTAGAAACAAATTCACTCATGCATTTTTGATGTACAGTTTTTTTTTTTTTTGTAATGTTGTAATATTACACATTGACATCAGTGTATAAAATAGTTTGAGTATTTAAATTATGGAACAGAGAATATTGAAATACACAAATGATAGGTAGTTTACTAGCTGTTAACTGTCCTGGTAATAAATACTGCATAGTGATATTTCTGCGACTGACTATAATATCGGTATAAATGTAAATTCTGCGTTCATTCTGTATTGTGGTTCCTCTGTTCGCTCGTGGCAGCATCTCTTCTTTTTCTGTTAGACACTGTTTTGATGTTTTAGTCTGTGGTAAGTCCTCTGAACAACATTAATGCAATCAGTCCCGCTTTTCCATCATTTTTTTTTTTTTAAGTAGGTTTTCCTCAAACTTAGGACACTAATTTCTTATTCATCCTAGCCTGTTTCAGGAAGGGGGTGGGGGGGTACCATCAAAGGTCCACCCACAACGGACCTCATTATTACCCAAACCATCCAAATTTCATTTGTGGATTCTATTTAAATGCTTTTTTTTCTTTTTATTTGAAAAAATGTCAGTTGTAAACAAAGACCCACCAAAGCCCTAATTAAACAGATGAACTGTATTAACATAACCTGAAAGCCCTGTCCAATTTTTTTTTTTTTTATGATCCAACCAGTGAGACCAAATATGGGCAGTTTAATTACCATTTGGACCCAAAGCCTCTGCCTTTGATATGGAAATCCCACTTCAGTTCCAGCTCCCAATCTCCTTTCACTCTTTCCTTGTCTTCCAATCTCCAACATGAATTGTAAATAGTGTTGTAAACACCTGATAGTGAAAGCTAGCAGGGTAATGTGACCAGGGGATAGGGAGTCTAGAGGAGGGAGCAGGAGCGGGTCTAGATTCTGAGGGGGGGGGGGTGGGGGGGGGGGGGGTGGCCACCCACCACACATAAGTGACCGGATTACAGCCGTTCCCTTTCTTCTTGCCCTCGTTGCGCACAAGACCCCCCTCAGATCAAACTGAATGAGAGCTGTCATGTACAGTTACCCTTCTATTGTCATCTGCTTATTGCATGACTCCCGGCTTTGCTTTAATTATTAATTGCACTTGTCAACTATCATTAATTCCTCTTTAGCATCCCTGTCTTGGAGTAATTAGACAGAATGGCCCGGCTGCTCTCATTGTTTCAAGAGCCACTAAAATAGCCTGATGGATTTTTGTGCAGAATTTGAATTAACACAATCCAGTTCATCTATCAATCTTTTTAAGCAAAGGGGTTTGGGAAAATATCTAATACATAATATGTATGTTTGTGTACATGTATATATATATATATATATATATATATATATATATATATAATATAATCGAAAAATCAAAATCTGTGTCCAGTTTTAGACACAGGTAAATATGGTTATGTTCCTCATCTGCTGTTTTGCCGTTTGATTATCCGTATACAGAATTATTTTTTTGTGAACATTCAGTGGGACCTATTCCCATAGACGATTGTTTATTTATTATATTATTTATTATTTATTTAATATTATGATATATGAAATAATAATAATAATAAAGATGCATACAGTAATCTAATCTGAACCCTACTATTTCGAATGACCTATGATAGATACACAGGTGTACATTAGAGTATCCATTCTGTTGGTGAATCACATCATGCTTATTCGTGTTTTTCTCAAATTTTAGTTTTCCAACAAATATTCAAATGCATGCAAATTATACTGTTACAATTTGAACATGAGTCCCTACCTGTACTAAAAACAAAACAACACAACAGTGGGATAACAAGAGCATGTATAAATGAATTAACAAAGGATGCACGATGGATTTGCGGTTTATATTCTGATCAATACTGATAAATATTGTGGTTTGATAACAATGTCCAAAGAGTATTGCCAATTAACCATCATGGCATTAACGATCGCCTTCAGCTGGTAACCAGCATGATTACACCATACTTTGATTAAGCTGAAAGGATTTTTGTTACTGCCAGTGAATCCTCTTTGGAGATGCACTGTAGTAACTCTACCCATAAGCAAGAAGACTGAGAACTATAAAGACACATATATTAAAATATTGTATTAAAATAAAATGTGTTTGGTCTGTTACCTTCAATGGATTCTTTTTTATCTTTCAACTTACATTTGATCATTGACATTGCTTCAAGAAGAAGAAGAAGAACAGATGATTGTACCAACTTCTGATTGCCTAATCTATCATAAGAACATAAGAAAGTTTACAAACGAGAGAAGGCCATTCGGCCCATCTTGCTCGTTTGGTTGTTAGTAGCTTATTGATCCCAAAATCTCATCAAGCAGCTTCTTGAAGGATCCCAGGGTGTCAGCTTCAACAACATTACTGGGGAGTTGATTCCAGACCCTCACAATTCTCTGTGTAAAAAAGTGCCTCCTATTTTCTGTTCTGAATGCCCCTTTGTCTAATCTCCATTTGTGACTCCTGGTTCTTGTTTCTTTATTCAGGCTGAAAAAGTCCCTTGGGTCAACACAGTCAATACCTTTTAGAATTTTGAATGCTTGAATTAGGTCACCACATAGTCTTCTTTGTTCAAGACTGAACAGATTCAATTCTTTTAGCCTGTCTGCATATGACATGCTGTGATGAGTCAAAGGGGTTTCGGTCTGCAATTCAGCCTCCCAACAGTAGAAGGCATCAAACCAACTCGGGACTTCCCTTACCAAGGTCTTGTGACCATGACAAAAGTCATCTTTTTAAGGGGCGGCACCTTGGTGAGGGGCGGAAGTACGAGTATGTAAATTCCAGCCACTGGAGTCAAGTGAAATTAAGGATACCTGTCAGTTTGGGATTGGTGATCCACTGACTACCGGGGCGGGGTTTGCATACTAAAGGGAACGTGCTACTGTGTTCGGGGTTGGTCCTAAGGAATAGAGGCGGGGTGAAAAAGGCTGGAGGGAGGACTTGGTTGTTGTGGACTGTGTCACGAACGGAACTAACTGGTTCTTTTCTGTTTTTATTCCTTTTGTTTTATTTTTTTGGATTAAAGCAGAACGCGACGAGGACTAAGAGGCTCCCGTTCCTTTGTTTTTGATTACTCCCGCACTCCCTCCCTCACATCCTTCTTTTTTATTATTTTTCTTTTTTCCCTCGTGTAATATTAAATAAAATTTTAATTGTTACACGTAAATCACTGTCTGGAAAATCCATTTGTACTCACACGCCTCACACATGCCTTTTAAGCCCGGAATAATTCTGGTCGCTCTTCTTTGCACTCTTTCTAGAGCAGCAATATCTTTTTTATAGCGAGGTGACCAGAACTGCACACAATATTAAAGATGAGGTCTTACTAGTGCATTGTACAGTTTTAACATTACTTCCCTTGATTTAAATTCAACACTTTTCACAATGTATCCGAGCATCTTGTTAGCCTTTTTTATAGCTTCCCCACATTGTCTAGATGAAGACATTTCTGAGTCAACAAAAACTCCTAGGTCTTTTTCATAGATTCCTTCTCCAATTTCAGTATCTCCCATATGATATTTATAATGCACATTTTTATTGCCTGCGTGCAGTACCTTACACTTTTCTCTATTAAATGTCATTTGCCATGTGTCTGCCCAGTTCTGAATCTTGTCTAGATCATTTTGAATGACCTTTTGCTGCTGCAACAGTGTTTGCCACTCCTATTTTTGTGTCGTCTGCAAATTTAACAAGTTTGCTTACTATACCAGAATCTAAATCATTAATGTAGATTAGGAATAGCAGAGGACCTAATACTGATCCCTGTGGTACACCACTGGTTACCATACTCCATTCTGAGGTTTTTCCTCTAATCAGTACTTTCTGTTTTCTACATGTTAACCACTCCCTAATCCATGTACATGTGTTTCCTTGAATCCCAACTGCGTTCAGTTTGAGAATTAATCTTTTGTGCGGGACTTTGTCAAAAGCTTTCTGGAAATCTAAATAAACCATGTCATATGCTTTGCAATTATCCATTATCGATGTTGCATCCTCAAAAAAATCAAGCAAGTTAGTTAGACACAATCTCCCTTTCCTAAAACCATGTTGACTGTCTCCCAGGACCCTGTTACCATATAGGTAATTTTCCATTTTGGATCTTATTATAGTTTCCATAAGTTTGCATATAATAGAAGTCAGGCTTACTGGTCTGTAGTTACCTGGTTCAGTTTTGTTTCCCTTTTTGTGGATCGGTATTACGTTTGCAATTTTCCAGTCTGTCGGTACCACCCCTGTGTCAAGAGACTGCTGCATGATCTTGGTTAGCGGTTTGTAAATTACTTCTTTCATTTCTTTGAGTACTACTGGGAGGATCTCATCCGGCCCAGGGGATTTGTTTATTTTAAGAGCTCCTAGTCCCTTTAACACTTCTGCCTCAGTTATGCTAAAGTTATTTAAAACTGGATAGGAACTGGATGACATGTGGGGCATGTTGTCAGTATCTTCCTTTGTAAAAACTTGTGAAAAGTAATCATTTAATATATTTGCTATTTTTTTCTTCATCTACGATTTTGCCATTTGTATCTCTTAGACATTTAATCTCCTCTTTGAATGTTCTCTTGCTGTTGTAATATTGGAAAAACATTTTGGATTGGTTTTAGCTCCCTTAGCAATGTTCATTTCTATTTCTCTCTTGGCCTTTCTAACTTCCTTTTTGACTTGCGTTTGCAGTTCTGTGTACTCTTTCTGCGTACTTTATTTTTGGTCCTTTTTTAATGCTCTGTAAAGTGCCTTTTTCCGCTGAATATTTTTTTTTAATTGATCTATTAAACCATTTTGGCAATTTAGTTTTACATTTAGATTTGTCTACTTTAGGGATGTAATTGTTTTGCGCCTCTAGTACTACATTTTTGAAGAACAACCATCCTTCTTCTGTGGGTGTTTTCTCTATTTTACTCCAATCTACTTCTGTTAGTCTCTGTTTCATACCTTCATAGTTTGCTTTTCTAAAATTGTAAACCTTAGCTTTAGTCATTACTTTTGGGGTTTTAAAAAACACTTCAAATGAGACCATGTTGTGGTCTGAGTTTGCCAGTGGTTCTCTGACCTCTGTTTTAGTTATTCTGTCTTCGTTATTTGAAAAGACTAAATCAAGGCATGCCTCCCCTCTAGTCGGTGCCTTGACAAATTGTGTTAGGAAGCAGTCATTTGTCATTTCCACCATTTCAATTTCATCCTTCGTGCTACCCACCGGGTTTTTCCCATTTTATTTGGGGGAAGTTGAAATCCCCCATTAGTATGGCTTCTCCTTTGCTACACGCATTTCTAATGTCATTGTATAACAGATTATTTTGCTCACCGTCTGAATCTGGCGATCTATAGCATGCTCCTATTATTATGCCCTTTGAATTTTTGTCCGTTATTCTGACCCATATTGATTCGGCTTTATTTTCTTTGTCCAGGTTTAACACCTGGGCTTCAAGACTGTTTCTTATGTATAGCGCTACCCCTCCTCTTCTTCTGTCCTGCCTGTCTTTCCTATACAGTGTATACCCACAAATATTATATTCGTCCCCATCATTCTCAGACAACCACGTTTCTGTAACACCTATCACATCATAGTTACCTGTTAGTGCAGTAGCTTCAAGTTCTAGAATTTTGTTTCTGATACTTCTAGCATTTAGATAAATACATTTAATGGTTGTCTTACCTGAGTTGTTGTTCTTGTTTTGATGCGGTCTCCCTTCTGTTTTTTGTTGATTTCTCCCCCCTTCCTTTCTAGTTTAAATGCTTCTGAACCTGCTCGAGGATCTTTTCTCCAAGTAGACTGGTTCCCTTGTTATTTAAGTGCAGTCCATCAAGTGCAGTCCATTAATGATGCAGTCCATCATTAACTATAGCTGGCTAGCAGCTGACGACTTCAAGTGTTGTTTTGTCAGTCAGTTTGTCCTACTTAGAAATAACACTGTTGGTGTAACGGATGATGGACAGACAACATTGGGATTACATTTCAGTCGTATAATGTTTCTACAGAAACATCATACGACTGAAATTCCAACAACAGTTTTACCCTAGATTTCCCGCAATTTTCAGACCTGACTTTTTCTAATACTTGAAGTAAGTTTATTTTTGCTTATTTGACTTCGCTGAGTCACTACAATGACTCCATATGAGGTTTCACAAAAACAGAACTTTGAGGTGAAATAGCAAACAGCGATAGGTTAGACCGAGATATGAATGAAAGCAGACCATGCATTAAAAACAAAATAGCAGCTTTCCTTGTCTGAGAGGGTATGTACAATATGAGTCAAGGATATATGTGTGTCTCTATGAAATGGAAATGTAGAATTAAACTGCTCAAAGTACACTGTGAGTCGCTGGTTCTCGCGCGGATGTGTGCAGCTGGGACGCGTAACAGGAGACGCGTTGCCTGGCAACCAATTGATCAGGTAGGCACGCTCATCGCTGACCTGATCCGGAGGTTTGGATTGGCTGGGGGGTGTGCACAGGGAGGCTGCTCGCAGCTCAAAGGGTGCCTGTGCCACAGCTCGAGGCGACTGCACTGCCATGCTACACAGAGGGGCGCTTTGTACACATCGAGGAGTGTCCACTCCGCAGGATAACTACTACAGAACCCTTCAACTGCCAGACGCTGCCTGTGAAAGCTTTGCCCAGCCAGGACTGTCGCTGGGACATCAGGAGCAGCAGCAGTAGGTTAGTTTAGGGCATGTTGTTCCCAAGCAGTATAGAGAGGGTTTCATAGTGTAGTAGGTTCCTGCAGCAGGGCGTCTCATTTGGTGAGACTAGTGCTGGCCTTGTGTGGCAAACTTTTTATTTTTAGCTTTGTTTTGTTTTGTTTATTAAACCTGACAATAGGACTAACATTGCTAGTACCCTAGTAGCAGCACCTGTGTTTTTATTGAATCTGCGCGCCTGTGCGGCCTGTGCACCCAATGCTCTGTGTCTGACTTATTATTATTCAGTGACGACCAAGCACATAACACTGTTACAGTCACATAGAGGACATTTCCTAAGAAGGCACTGAGCAGCTAAACTGTTTGCATAAACCATTGCTTGCATTCGTGGTGCTTTTGTCTACTACAGCTGATTGTAATGCTTCCATATTTACAATATATTTACACTGTTACAACAGAGGTAAACACAGTGTTCAGTAATATGAGTTAAACAGTGGACTTTTGTGTACCCTCAATGGGGAAAAAGAAGAATGAAATGTAGTTTTATTTAAAACATCTACAAATACCTCGTCTATCAATGTTTTACCTGTTTAGAATACAGTCACTTAAAATTATTACTAAACTATCAAAAATAAGTTAAATAGTTAAGGAACAATGCAGATGATTGAGACATTTATATACAGTATATTTATGTTTTTTAAGAGATCATCTGGATTGACCCAAGTTATTTAAAGAAGCTGCTTCAGTGCTACCAGTTGTCAAGATTGCACTGGGATTTATAGATTTTCAAGACCCCCATCTACCCACCAACATTTTGAATATCCAAGTATTTCTTAAGTGAAGCTGAGTAAGCAAAGTATGGAATCTCATAATCTCCATTTGCAATGATAATTCATATTTTTTAAACAAATTCAGTTTTAAAATTTTTGCAGAGTTAGTTAGAGTTCTTCTAAATTAAAATGATATTACTATTGTATCAGTCTACCAATGGAATTGTTGTTGAGTTACCTCAAGGGTCTGTTTTAAACCCAGAACAACTGGGTAATTGACAGGGTACTCATTACAACGCCAACCCAACAATGATCAATACATAACGTACAATAAAACAATAAATACAACATAAAAAGATGGAACACTGTAAGGTAGTAATTTGAAAATAATGATAGTATAGCAGTAAAGTCCTGTATTCATATTTCCCAATGTAAACCTAAACATTTCTACCTGACCTGAACAGTTCTCAATTGTCCTGTATTTGTTGCCAGTAACAATAAAGACAGCTCGTCATCCAGAATGCCTGCGGATTGGGGGGTGGTACCATAGGGATTGGCGCAATGTGGATGTTGGTCTAAAACAATACTTTTTTTTTGTCTGTCAGCCTGTCCAAAGGGTGGGAGAAATCCTATTTGAGTAGAAGCTGTAGTCATGGAAAACAGATGTAGCCCTGCCCACCCTATGCTTCGCCTGCCAGGGAGGAGACGGGTAACACTGGCAGTTCTGAGAAATGCGTTATACTGCCAATAGGCAGGGAGTTCTACTCTACCCCCATGCTGCGGAGAGCCTCCGGAAATAAATAAGCCAATAACATGGTACATTTCTAATAATATCTATCAGGAACTAATCTTAATTATTTTCAATATATAGAACAGATGGGGTCTTTCTCCCAGAAGCTTGTTCCTTCTCAGACATGCTGTTATATGCTAGTTATAACTACCAGTGTTATAGGACAGAGCATAACCTGATTCAAAAGGTGTCAAATTCAAATGCAGTGGAGATAATGCATGGCTCTTACAGTGGATGGTAATCCAGAACCTTGTTTCAACCAGGTCCTTCACTTTTTCCAGTCCAGATCCTTGTTCTAAACATGTATAGAATTGTTTAATTGAACCTATGAGCAGCTATTTAATAAAATATAAAGTCACCTAATTGGAAGAAGGTCCTGGATTGGAATGGACCGCAAGCTACAGTATTGTATTTATCTGTATTATCAGCAGTGGTGTCAGTAGTCAGTGGCATAAGAATACATTCACCAATGATCCATTTGTCGTACCTACTACTTGCTCTAAATGGAATTTACTCTTATAACCAAGTAAGTGTAACTGCTCTTAGTCGTAATTGCTCTCATATGTAATTATTTACTGTAGTTTATATTTTCTCTCATTTGAATTTCCTTTTACTTATTACTGATTGTACTGTATTTTATAACTGTTCTTACCTGTAATGTGATATTTGGTATTGTGATATTTTGTAATGTGATACATTGTAACAACTGCAAGTCGCCCCAGGTAAGGTTGTCTGCTAATAAGTAAATAATAATAATAAATAATGGTGTGGCAGGGTAGATGGAATCTCTGCACTGAAAAGTCCACCTCCCACCAGCAGAGGGAGCACGAGGAACCTCTCTATCCAGCAGGCTCTGTCAACTACGGGGTTAATATTCCATAGGAGTCGCCCTGTTAGGAGACTGGTGGAGGGGAACAAGGTACACCTGGTTTCAATTCAGGTGTACAAAAGGGCAGCTTCTCCACCGGTCAGGACAGTGTTCCTGGGACCGGGGAAGCACAGCCATGTATGCTCTGCCTTAACAAAATATACTTTTGTTTCTTTATCTCCTGCAGCCTGAGCAGGTATACATTGCTTCAGTAGATCACAGAGCAAGTACCTGTGGGCAGCATGGATCCTGCACTCATTCACCGGCTTCAGTTAAATATTGTTGTACACACAATCGCTTCTCCCTGGAACCTGTAAATATATGTTGTAAATAGTCGTCTGTATTTAAAATGGCAGTACCCATATTCATTTAATGAACCCGTTTTTGCTTTGTTTATATGTAAATAAATTTTGGTTAGCCCTTCACCTGAAACTGCACTCTATGTGTGTTATTTTGAGGCCTTCCACAGATGGATACACTTCTAATGTAAGGGGGTGTGTAAAAACTCAAATCCATGATTGCAGAAAGTAATCTGTACTTACCTACAAATAGACTGCTAAATCTTCAATTGGGACTGGAAACCCATCAGAGTGAAACCTGAATCCTAAGACAAAGATAATACAAATTGTATGTCACTTGCGTTACTCATTATAGTTTTTTGGAATAACCAATGTAATCAATACATGCAGGGTGGACAACCCAAGGATCCGAAGGAAATTCAAGGATAAATATGTGTGGTAGACCCAAACTCATGTTGTATATATTTTATGCTTCATCCTGCTAAGTTTCATTGCTCTGCAGTGAATCGCTTTCACAAAAGCAACACAATGTGGGCATACGACTTTATAACTTACTTTAAAACAATGACAAATCTCAGAGTGATTTAATTGAATGTGGCAGTTTAACAATTTGGTGGGGGGGTGGGGGGTAGAATTTAGAGGTTTACACTACAATAGGCAATAGGCAATACAGGTATTTCGACTGTAGGTGGTGCAACTTCAGCCATGAAAATTCAGCAGTGGCGCACCAAGCAGGGGGGCTGAGCAGGCTATAGCCCCCCCACCCCCAAGTGAACCAAAAAATAACCTTGCTATAACGTTTCTTTCATCAGGTTATACAGCGTCTGTGTTGTTTTGCTGCGCACCATACTGTCAGCTGAGAGCTCTCTCGGTCAAAACTGCGGCGCAAGCAGGGGGGGC
Source organism: Polyodon spathula (assembly GCF_017654505.1). Classification (NCBI taxonomy): domain Eukaryota; kingdom Metazoa; phylum Chordata; class Actinopteri; order Acipenseriformes; family Polyodontidae; genus Polyodon; species Polyodon spathula. The sequence continues at coordinate 27,841,941 of NC_054541.1, read as the reverse complement.
GTGGCTACCAGACTGTGTGTTCTGTGATTGGTTGTTTATGTTCTGTTAATGTGTTAGGTACACTGGACTTGCAAGCGAAAGGACTGAACTGGGGTGGGGGGTTAATAATAATGTCGGGTTCGTACGGTCATGGAAATCACGTAAAGGCATGGAATTTTAAAACAACGATTTCCAGGCCTGGAAAAAGTATTGTAAAGTCATGAAAAAATTGCTTAGAAAAGGTTTGCACTATATGTTGTTTAAGAGTACTGTTTTGTTTTTTCTGTCTCTGGCTGTTTCCTTGGCTGTTTCCACGGATTTTATTTGTATTTTCTGTGGTTGCTAAGTAACGAACTTGGCAACGAAGGCATATGTCATTGCTTAACCAGAAAAGCAAGGGGGCATATATTTTTTTTTTGTGTTGCGGAAAACTGTAAAAATGTTTTTGAAGGCACTTGATTTTTGTGACTGTAACTTGATTGAGACCGTAGGTGCCTAACCCATAGAGCACAGGAGAGGCAATACCAGTATACATTTTACCCCTTTACTTTTTTGTTCAGTAGACACTTGTGGCAGAAAATGGCGTTGTGGTGACGTCAGGCCAGAAGGCGGAACAAAACACAAAGGTAGGTAGCTGCAGTTTAAAGGATGCAGCTTGCGCCGTTTATTAAATAACACAAAAATAAATAAAATATTCAAACAAAAATAAACACTGCTCACACAGCAAAATAAAACATTTAAATAAAACAAATCACGAATACAAACAATAACAAAACCTAAGGGCAGGCTGGGCAAGTGCCTTCACTGTTCCTTGGTTTTTAAAAATATCTTCTCTCTCTGCTCCTCACTCGCTCTCGTATTTTCCTCCGTACACCCACCTCGAACATGGAGAGCTGCAGGCTTTTTATACAGGTGTCCATCTCCCGATTTAGCAACAAATTAATCACTTAATTAATTGGGGAGATGGCCACCTTCTGCACAAGGTTTTAAATCATTCCTGGCAGAGGACAAGTTTACTAACCCCGCCTCTGCCAGAACACGTTTTAACAAATAAAACATACGGTGCTTCGCCTTCATATACAAATATACAATAAATAATAAATAAACAAACACAAAACACGGTACAGGGACCGAAGGGGAAACCCCATTCTAAAATAAATACTGAACAGGGCCGCCCTGTCACAACACTATTATTTTGTTATGATTTTGCCTTTAAAAGGCTTAAAATGTATCAGAAGACGCCAGAAGTCTTCTGATATTGATTAAAAAAACAAACAAACAAAAAAAAAAAAACACACCCTACACAAACATTGGTATGACCCAAGTCAGCACTGCACTGTTTACAGCTGACATTATGAATGAAATAATATAGGCTAGGTAGTTGTTGGTTTAGTTTGTTTATTATGTATTAATTCAGTTATATTTATTAAAACAAAGACCGGAGGAGCAGAGTTTTTTTTCTGTGGGTGTTTTTTTTTTTTTTTTTTTTTTTTTTTTTATATAATAAGGAAGATTTGTGTTGCTGCGGGGCCATGAACGGATTTAAGTTCAGCACCATATCTAAAAAAAACATTGTTATTGTTATTAAGCACTAGTAATAATCTGAAGCAGTGGTATTTCAAAATAACAAAATCATGGTTTTACTTTAGTGAAGTATGGTAGAATAAAATTTATTTTCAGATTTCATATTAGTGCTCATTCACTCAAACCAAGTAGGAATTTGCTTGCACCATTTAAGATGTTTTTCAAGTCAAGTAGGATTATTATTATTATTATTATTATTATTATTATTATTATTATTATTATTATTATTATTATTGTTATTATTTTTTCTCAATGCAAAGTCTGCCTGAACGGATCGGGAGCCCTCCCCCCCCCCAAATGTAATGATGGTTGCATCACTGAACTTCAGTCATAAATAAAAGTAGCTTTCTTGGATCTGAAAGAAAGTAGAAAATCAAACCACTTCTGCTTGTAAAATAAATGGTTTAATAGAAACTAAATGTGATTGCAAAAGGGGGACAGTCACTTGAAAAATTGGTCATTTATCTCTAATTCAGTGAAGTGTCATAGAGCTTGCCCACTAGGTCAAGCACCTGCCATTTCAATGATATCACCTGCAAAATCTGGATTTGCTGGCAAGAGCCCCAGTGCAGTGAAAATCCACTGAGCTCTCAGCAAATACAGCCCATTTCTATTTATTACACTTTAAAAAGGTCATCATTTTCCCTGGCTAAGCGCTCCATGCTATTGATAATTTTATGCATAAACAAATGGCAAATTTGCGCCACATAAATATGTATTAGCAATTATTTTTTTCTCTCAGGCGGTGCCAGTCACATGCAAATCCCTCCACTCGCTGGGGCTGGTGGCTTTTGTGTTGCTGTTCCTCTCGAGCGGCTCAACAAAAGGAGCACAATAAACAGTTTAAAAGACTGGCTGTCAATAGGTGATGCAAATGCAAGGTAAATGACAAGAAACCTGATCAAGGATGGCACAGTGGAGGGGGATAACTGAGGAAAGCCTTACCATTATGATTATTTCTTTCTTTTTTCTAATTATCTGAACATTGAAGTACTCTTGACGTGCTAACAGCTGGGACTGGTGGTAAAAATTGGGAGCCCAACAGGGTAGAAACGCACACTGGTTGAATAAACAATGAATTAATAAACAGAACATTTTAAAACAACCAAAATGAAATTAGAAAAATGTGAAAACTGACCCAGGGTTTCTGAGATCTGAGATAACTAATAGCATTCAATGCTAAGGTACCAACCTCTTTCACTGACTGATTTTCCAGCCAATTAAAAAAATATGTCAAAAGCAAGTTTCCTTTGGAGAGAAGATCTGAATACTGTGAGTAAATGAAGCACAACTGATGCTTCCACTGTACTATGTGTAGTTTTTCTGCTTACATATGACGGGGTTCACTAGACTACAAACTGTATTTCTGAAGTATAAGGTTTTATAGGTTACCTATTCAGGTATTTATATTTAGCAAAGAACCACCTGTTGGTGAAATATTTTGTACCTACACAGTTATTTATTTATTTATTTATTTTTTGCAAAGATCTCCATAGGAATTTTTTGCAGTGGAACGCCGCATATCCGACTGTCACATAACCACCCTGATCAATTAACCACCTCGCTAAAGAAAGAAGTATTAAAAGTAGACTACGAGAGTAAAGGCATTGGCAGCAAATGCAACTTCCACGATGGAAACTGTAATGCCTTTTGGACCACCGACCCCTGGCACCAAAGTCAGGCATGCTACAGTTTCGCTAAAGGGCAATCCCTTTAGTCTGGTTTGTAGTCATGTCTTTTATGCACTCATATAATGTGCCTATTTGGCTAGTGGGGGTAATTCATTATATATTTCCCCTGCTTAGAGAAAGCTTGTCCTTGAGTATAGACTAGAGCAACTGAGCAGCATACATCTGAACTCAACAATGAGACTACACATCCCATGTGAGTCGTACCACTAGTTCGGTGCCACTTGTAATGCTTATTTATTTATTAATTTTACATTCACCGTGGTCATGTCTTTTATGCACACATACAATGTGCCTGCGATGTACTGTATGTAGAATCCAGCTCTATCAGCTGTTGTATATTAAATCAATATTTTCTTCCCTTAGAAAACACATGTGCTACTATGTATGTAAGGAGCTTAAACTCAGTATTGCTTTCCAGTTGCACTGCTGCCTAAGGGTGACATCTCCTGGAACAGTCCAAAACATGAAAGCTTCACAGCCACTGCTTCCTAACCCCCCCCCCTTTCATCCTTACCTAGGTCAGCTGCATGCACTGTTATCTGGTATGATTGAATATCTCAAGTTGCATTCAATACACAAACAGCCAGCCTTCCCCCAGGGGAAACCACAGCCCCTGTCACCAAGGAAGAAGGCTCCACAGCCAACATAATGAAGGTCTGAAAACTTTCTGACTCCCATTACTACTTTAAGACTACTTTAAGACTTTGTGCTGAGACTTTAACTCACACCCTTAAGCAAATCCGTTAACTGTAGGAGGAAGTGGGGGGAATGTGATGCTCTAAAACCATTGTCAAAATACCCTAAATAGAATGAGGAGATAAACAGCACTGAGGTGGTAAGCACCCTTGTGCTCATTTTTAAACCTGTAAAGCAAAGAAAAAGCATATTGCGTAAAACGGTGGTAGGATTTACATTTATAGAAATGCCTGGGATTAGCTGGGTGATTTCCTACTCATATTTGGTACATTTTTTTTAAGCAATCAGCCTGTTAATTTCCCTAATACAATAATCATAATTGCCACATTTGCTAATCACTTTCAAATTGAATTTGCTCTGATTTGAGGATGTCGTGTCACCCCCCCCCCCCCATCACAAAGACAGTAGCGCTGCATTTGCTATATAGCTGAAACACTCAAATTTCAAGTACACCCCCCCCCCATTCCCATCTCCCTCTTTAACCACAGCATCCTGTCTTTAATTTAATAAGCATTTTTGTAAACTCACAAAGGGACATATTTTTTTCATGAAAGGTGGATTGTTCATAGGGGTGGTCTGAGTAGGAGGTCACTATAACTTCCAATCAACTTCTACGCACAATAATAAATATTTATCTGTAGGATGTATATGCAGCCCTGTGTAATTTAGAAACATGCTTCCTTTCCTGTATAATAATTATGTTTAGTCTTGGTAAGACAGAGTTTCAACTGAGGCATCTCCTCCCAGCAAGACAGTGCCGCAACCTTACCGCTCGGCTTTCCGTTATTACCTCATCCCCTGAAACTTACCGATGTGTGTTTTAATGCTAAAAATAATAAATAGGTCTCATTATAACCACAAAAAAGCACAAAAAAGTGTATAAAGGTTTAATATCCTATTATGTGTATATTGTAACTCTTGATTCATCCTAGAATATTCATCAGGCTTGCTGACTAATGCCCTTTTTTAACCACAGGAAAACAATCCTAAAATCTTAATTCTGAAGTGAGGTGGTTTTAGAAATTACCACCAAGGTTGATAAAGGCAACTGTTCTACATGCCCCTTTTGTGAATTAGTAAATGGAAAATATCTATACAAAGTCACAGTTTCTAGAGCGGGTAACAATTTCACCTGCATACTGATCATTTTTCAAACCACCATTTAAATAACTAAGCTTATAAATAATACAGTATTAGAAAAAAAAAAGAAAAAAAAACATTATTAAACAGGAAGAAATTAAATGTTATGAAAATGTACATGAGACAAAGCATCCCTTTAAGCCAGTATTCACGCAGCCTTTGCAACCAGCTGTTATAGACTCTGAGCTGATTAACTCTCACCTCTCCCAACAGATGCCAGTAATAGGCAGTGGTGTTTTAGGAATTCAGAGAAAAAAGGAGCACCAAATGGAAAAACTCTAAATACTGTGGATACGGTTAATAATTGTGAATAGTGCCATTATATAACAGCACAGGTGATTGATATTGATAAGTCATTGATTAAACTGGGAGCAGGGTGGTACACAAGGCAATGTAATAGGCATTTTGCACACCTTTTAAAAGCATGGTGATGGATATATGCTGTGCAGCAGCGCTTGTCAAGGGGTCCTAGGGGAGAAGGGGAGAAAAGGAGAAGGGGGGTGGGGAAAGGGAGTGACACATATTTATCTGTTCTGGGATAAAATTCACTATTTCTTGCTGTGCCTTACATGTCAGTATGGATATGCTGCTGTTGAGACTTAATTTTAATTTTATTTTACCAAAATCATGGTGTCAGTCTGACCATTGTAAGAAAAGAAAAATGGAAAGAAAGCTCTTTCAACATTGTATAAAGATAACTCCACTCAAGACAAGACTGCAATCAGGTATTCTTGCATAGTGATAGCTCCTCTTCTGTAGGTCCCTTTTCATTATTTTATTCATTATTTATTGTTTTTAATGAAAGACACTGAAACTGTTTAACGAGTTATCAGGTTCATGCCAATTTTTTTTATTTTTCATTATAATAACAATCAATCTGCATCCACTAATCTATGAATACAAAATATAAAGTAAGTAAAAGTACTTTTTTTGTTAATGTTGTCTACAGGAAGTACTTTGTTTATATAGCCTGCATACATGCTATACTTTATACACTGAACAGAAGGGGTGCTTTGATCTGGTTGGACTAATGCAAAACGGTTTCACAAGAGACTAAAATTAACTCTGAAACTTCTCACTGGAGCATTGAGGAGAACTGCAGAAACACACAGCTATTGTTAGTGGTGTCATATTTAATGTGAATAACAGCTTGTTTTATGATTGCACATTAACAGCTGAGAAATGCAGAACAGTACACTTTAATACAACACGTACAAGGCACAGACATTGTTTCCCCCTTTTTCAGAACTTCTTCCATTTTAGAAACACATTTAAAAAGAAAAACACAACTCCACCCAGTAATGACTACTTACAGACACATAACTGCCATCAGATGTCATAATTGCAGGTGCATTGGCTGGTCTGTCACATACTTGTCATTTTGTTTGCTGCCTGAGCAGATACAAGAATAAACCTTATTAATTAGATCTGTATTTTGCCCACACTGTTCTTTCCTCCACTATGGTGGTCAATGGATGGAATAACCTGTGCTGCTGCTTCTTTATGACCTCTTATTGTTAATGGCCCTTTTCCAGTCCACTCCACACCAGAGCATAATGAATTCAGCAAAGCGTAGTGTTTCAAAGTCTATCACATTCAATGGTAACCTGGCGAGCCCTGACAGCAACGGGTAAATTAGCAAGGGACCATAACGAGCAGAAACACAGAAACAGTACCTCCCTACTGTACTTTACGGAACTCAAAAAAAGGAACAAATCGCAACAGTTTAATAACTATTAACAAATGTTTACGCAAGAGGATAGCCAGGTATGCAAGTTTGCAAACTGCTGTGCTACAATGCCATTAGCACTCACTATTCGACAGTTCAGTTTATTAAGGGGCTCTACAATGTGTCTCTAAAACTGTATTATGGAAGAGAGAAAGATGATATTAATACACAAAGCAAATAAATTAATACTTTTTTTTCCCTTTTCTGCAACCTAACAATTACTTGGTATGGATTTACACAAATGAATAATTAGTTACACTAAGTAAAAGGAACAGACCACTCTTTCTGTTTTATTTTTTCTTTAACTATATTTGTTTCAGAAGCTTGCTTTTGTTTTACAGCTGGTAAGCAGCACAACTGTCATAATGCCCCATTGATAGGAGTGCTAAGGTCCTAAATCAAACATTGCACGCAAGTCCCAGTCATGCTGAAAAAAAAAAAATCACAGTCGTTGTTTTGTTTGCTTTGATTTTCTGTTTAACGGCTTTATTTGCACAGTAGCCTTGTCTGACCTCCATTTTATACATGTTACAGACCTCCTCTGTCTAGCTTTTTTCATTTTTAAAAACAGCTGAACTAGCTTAGGGTGAACTCAACTGGAATGTCTTGTGCTTCAATTTTTTGGAATTGAAGAACTACGGGAGTGTCATTTCTGTCAAATAAAATGTGGCCTTCCCCTTTGATACATATTTTTGTATCTTGCAGCAACAGTCTGCAAGTGTACTGCACAATGGTCATGACTTCTTGCAAGAAATCTTTATCTGCGCTGTGTTAAGATGTCATTTTGCCAAATAAAAGGGTCTGAAAACATACTGCTATTGGTCATGTCAATTACATCACCTACGTTAACTCCAAAGCCTTACGCAATGTGAAGGATATTTTTCTAAATAGAAACTCCACCCCTACACACAATCCTAATTCCACTTTGTCCAATGAAGTACTTTCACAGATTCAGATAGTGTTTGTGTGGGCCACTGTAGGGGTGGTCTTCTACTTCCAATTGCTATGGCAATAGTGGATGAATTAAAACCCCTGGGACACAAATACATAAATAATTAAATCCATGTATAAAATGTTAATGCTACACCTGTAATACAGGACACCTGACCAAGTCGCTGTATAACATGTCTTCCTGTACTAGGCCAGCCAAGAGACTTAAGAACTGATAAAAAAAAGGGAAGGAAAATTCAGTGGGGAAAAAGAAAAGAGAAAAATAGTTTTTTTTTTGTTGTTTTTTTTTTTACAACCGCTGCCCTCTTTGGCCTGCTGTCTCTCTCATTCTCTTCATGCCCATTAGCTACTCTGACAGCTTGACAGGCGGGAATAAGGAAATAAAACACTTAAACATTGTTTCCTGATGTATACATTCATCTCGTCTGCCAAACACAGATATTGAGGAGATATTTCACTCCCACTGTCAGCTTGCTAAATTATACCCCCGCTCGCACAGCAAGGCAACTCTCTTGTCTTCAAATAGCCTCAATCATTTCAACTTCCCTTTAACGCAATACATCAGAGCACAAGTGGGGCTGCAGCCGCTGCCGGTTTCCATTCATTTAAATGGACTGCACTTTGGCTATTTAATTCCTTTTTCACTGCACGCCTTTTCTTCAAAACAAACCCTAAATATTTATATATACACACACACACACACACACACACACACATGTATATAGATAGATAGATAGATAGATAGATAGATAGATAGATAGATAGATAGATAGATAGATAGTTGTAGTCAAAAGTTTATATACCCAATAGAAATGTATAATTTCTAGAAATTTCTCAAAAACAAATAATTATAGAGGTTATTATTGCTAAAGGTGCATCAGCTAGTTATGTCAGGGTATGAACACTTTTGAATAAGCATTTTTGCAGTTTTGCAAAAAAAAAAAAAAAAAAAAAAAAGATCTATTTGGATCTACAAAAGATTTGTCCTAAAATTCTTTGTTTTCGAGAATTTATACAAAATGTCTGAGAGGGTACAAAATAAAACTGTCTCATTTAAAAGCCAGTGTCTTTGCAAAGCACCCCACAGAGACAGCTTGTGGTGGCTCTGTGCTACTATGGAACTGTTAGCAGCTGCAAAGGGGCAGCCACTTGTATTGCAACAGTTTAGAAAGCTGGGGACTGTATATATGCAAAAGAGAAACAAAACTGACTTCCCAGACTTAATACATTTGAGAATATTTTATTTAGAAAATAGTTTCCAATGCAGGGAATTGTAACATGGCATGAGTTTTGCTTCCCTACATACCAACTCTTTTGTCACTTTAGCCAGGGTAACATTGACAATTTTTAAAACAGAAACAAAAACGAAGTTTGCAAAGTATGCGCAGCAGTAAATACAAAATGAGCACAATCAGTATCATGAAAAGGTAGATCAAGGTCTACATCCACAAAACCTATATGTGAAAGTGTCAGATGGATGGGATGAAAAGGGAATGTAGCTGTATTAGTGTAAGGTTATTGGATTTTTTAAAATGTAATTTCCAATACTTTTCACATAGATATTGTAGCGATCTCAGTTCCCGCAGGCAGGCGCATCACACAGGGAGAGGCAATGTACTTACAGGCAGAGGGTGGGCGCGAACCCAGGACCTCTTACACTAAAGCATAGCGCCAATACCTCTGTAAAAAAGAGCCGGCTCCCTTGCAAGGAGTGTATATATAACGCATGTCTCTGTATGTGATTACGTCAGCTACCAGCCCTGCTACTGCCTTCCCCGTGCACGCTACACTCTCCCCTGCCAGCCTCAAGTCCGCCCCAGACTTGCTCACCAGGCTACAGTCCAACTAGTGCACGCTACAATATGTTTTCTGACGACCCAGCCTGTTTGAGAATTTTCAGCAATTTCTTTCCCTCTTCTTCACTGGTACAACTGCTTTGAATTGAGAGTTGCTGCTGAAACTTTCTATAAGAAATTGGTGCTAAAGGTCAGCTACTCTTTTTTCCTTATTATTATAATTTGTTTAATACCAAATGTCTTTTTATTCACAATCATAAAGCTTAAAGACATTATTAGAGATACAAATATAATCTTGCTTCAGTGTACGTTTGTAAATTATGAAATGCTGAAACCACACACCTTACAAACACCAATATGTAGCCTGGTATAAGAATAAGTTATTTATATCTTAAGTAAAACTACAAGCAGACACATTTTTCAACAAAAAGTATTTTGTTTTAATTACATTTTTTTTTTTTTTTGATTGTAAGTAACATTTTGTACAGTATGTTACCAAGGGAACACAATGCCAGCTGTCTAACAAGACTTTGAAAAACGTTGGAAGTGCTACATGGAAGACCAATGCATGTAAGGCACAGCACCTGAAAAAGGGTTAATAGGACTGTGGTGAGCTACTGAAGGCTGTGTGATGTAAAGCACTTCATAAGAGATTTATAGCAATAACATTTGCGTATCGTGTTACTCTTTAAACAATCTGATTTATAAAAGGTACTATTTTGTAAACTCAGGAAGTGTAATACATCTATTTTAAATTAAACAGTGTAACCATATGATAGTTAATTATGCTCCTAGACTAGGAATTTCTCTAATAATTCCTGAACTCTTGGTACTGTATAGGCTGTTCACCCTTCCAACTCACCTCCCCCCAAAAAAGGATCCTTTATCGACAAGAGCAACAATGTCTTGCATCCAGTTTTAGCGCTGTATGATTCAGCAGTAATTAGCAAGAATTACAGTGCCTATAGTAAGTATTCACCCCCCCATTGGAGGTTTTCACAGTTTGTTGTGTTACAACCTGAAATCTTGATGCATTTAAATGGGATTTTTTTTCTCTACTGGGTTTGCACATCTGGAGTGTGCAATATTCACCCATTCTTCTTGGCAAAATTGTTCAAGCTTAGTCAAGTTGGATGGGGATCATTGGTGGACAGCAATCTTCAAGTCTTGCCACAGATTCTCAATCGGATTCAAGTCTGGGCTTTGACTGGGCCACTCTAGGACATTCACTTTATTGTTTTTAAGCCACTCCAGTGTCGCTTTGGTTGTGTGCTTGGGGCCATTGTCCTGCTGAAAGGTGAATCTCTGTCCCAGTCTTAGGTCTTTTCAGACTGAAACAGGTTTTCTTCAAGGATTTGCCTATATTTAGCTCCTTCCATTTTGCCATCTACCCTGACAAGCTTCCCAGTCCCTGTCAATGAAAAGCATCCCCATAGCATGATGCTGCCACCATGCTTCACAGTAGGGAGGGTGTTACCTGGGTGATGTGCTATGTTGGGTTTGCGTCAGACATAACGCTTTGCATTTAGGCCAAATAGTTCACTTTTTGTTTCATCGGACCATAGAATCTTTTCCAACATATTTTCTCTACATAGAGTCTCCAACATGCCTTTTTGCAAATTCCAAGTGGGATTTTACATGGGCTTTTCAGAAACAGCTTCCTTCTTGCCACTTTTCCATACAGACCAGATCTGTGGAGTACCTGAGCTATTGTTGACATATGGACAGTTTCTCCCATCTCTGCCATGGAACGCTGTAGGTCTTTCAGGGTTGTCATTGGCCTCTTGGTGGCTTCTCTGACCAATTCTCTTCTTACCCAGCTGCTCAGTTTGGGAAGACGGCCTGCTCTAAGCAGATTCTGGGTGGCGTGTTATACCTTCCACTTCTTAATGATCGATTGCACTGTGCTCCAAGGGATATTCAATGCCTTTCAAATGTTTTTATACCCCCCTCCCCCAATCTGTGCCTTGTCACTTTATAGTAACCTGTGGCAGCTTATATCTAAAAACATGTAATGATTGAGAATATATGCATATTGAGGTTTTCTTTTTTACTGTACTTGTGCCAAGCTTATTAATACTAATACAAAAAGTATCAAGCAACTTGTGTATGTCTATATTCACTACTCAACTGGTCACCAATGTTCCTCTTGGCTAATCTTTCAGTGTCTCGAGGTCTCACGATATGTGACGGAAGTGTGAAAGCAAGCAGTTAAAACTGTTAAGAGCCGGAGCCTTTTGTACTTTTTCTGTTCCCCGTAGGTATAGAAGAATGACAAATACTTTAGAGGGAGGCTGAGCTGTAAAAAATGCATATGGTTAAAATAAAATATTGGTTGCAAATGGATACATTTGAAGCAAAATATATTCTTACAATTGTTAACAATTGCTCTCAATTACTAAATAGCTAAGCATAAATGAAAATATAGTTCTTAATTTGGATCCCTTCTTCATTTTAATTGCACCAACAGAAATATTAACAGATCATACATATATACATACATACATACATACATACACACAGTTAAACCTGTCTAATCAAGCCCCTCTACATACTAGCATTCTGTATAATTTGGCATGATTTTTGGGTCCCAGACAAATCCCTATTGAAATGAATGGTGTGATACCCTCTACAATCTGGATCCTGTCTAATGTGGAATTCGGCATGATTTTTAACTCTTCAGTGGAACTCTGACTGTGCAATCCGGCATCGGGTCATGGGTTTTTTATTTTCTAATTTTAAAACTAGTTACAAACAAAACAAAACCAAAAGCAAGACATTGCATTTAAACTCACATGTTCTGCCGGCGCCATTCAGCAGAATAATGTCTAAACATCCACACAACAAGCTATCTCTCAAAAGAAAATTTCTATGGGAATGATTTAAACAGGCTTGTGCTAATAACAGGTAAAGATTTTATTGAGAGTTTGTTGGGTTTAAAGTTTGCTGAGGCATTATTGTGTTTATTATACTGTATACATACATACATACATACATACATACATACATACATACAAATACACACAGGCTACAAATAATATCAATCAGTATTTGTCCTGTTGTATATATTTATGCCCAGAATGCTGTTTGTACATCCATGGTTTAGTTTTGACTAATGCAAATCACATCAAAATGATGGATTGCTAAGCACATCTTCCTGCTTTTCTTCTGCACAGCCTTGTAAGGTATTATTTGGAGTGGACAGGTTTAGTAAATACATTCAAAGTTGAATCAAAACCCGATCCACTTTGTGTGAATTTTTTAATCTCCCAATACATTAGAAAGTTGTTAGTTTGCTACAATGTCTGAAAATAGGCTGTAAAGCATTCAAGGCAAAAGAAAAATGTCCTTTATGAAATGCTTTTAATTTTTCTGTCATCTGCCAGTAGTTTTACAAGTCAAGAGCATTTTGCCCCTGCAATACTGAGAAATACAAAGATTTTCCTCCAAGCGTTTTGTGCATATGCAAAGACCCGGTCTCCAAAGACTTCTGACTTGGGAGAGTTTTGCTCCCAAACAAAATATTTCAGTCTATATGCTGACCACTCCACACCTGTCCTGTGTTCCTGTACTGAAATAAAAATAATAATTTGCTTGTATGTGTTAAGCGTGCCATGTAAATGGTGTTTATGTTAAAGGAGTCGTGTTCAGTTTGATTGCAGCACATAAAACTGATGTTGCTGTCAGTTCACATTACAGCTCCTTTTTAGTAGGGAAAACAATTGGAACAGACAACTAAGCAGGCAAATGAAATATTTAACTCCTTGCGTATAAAGGCACGCTACACCTTTGTTCACCTAACAAGCGTTTTCACTATTGAAAACTAACACCACAATGACAAAGGGGCCGAGTGAGTGGCCGAGGTGAAAAGAGAGGGTGGTATTTAAGCACAAACCTTGATATATTTAAACAGCATGTAAATACCACATTCACATTTTAAAATGTTCCCTCCTAACTAACTAATATAAATGTCTTAAGAGGGGTGGAAAATGGTAAATATCACAGGATCACTAACTTGCTGTCCTCAAAAGGATTTTGGCCCAGTTTATATCCTCTGTAATATTTTATTAAATGCAGTTTAAAATGTAGAAACTGTTATGATTTTTCCACAAAATGCCATTTATTAGAGAGTAGTTTGTTTTCTGTTAAATACTTTCGTTCATATTTTTGGCCTTGACTAGTTTCATTTCAGCTTCAATGACATGTACATGATAATAGTTTAACCTCGAAGGTGAAAAAAATAAACTGTAATGATAGATTTTTGTAAAGATGTACACCAACACAGGGACGGCCATTTCAAAAGGCTGGTGCTGCCTGTATTTATGTGTAAGGGCTGGTAAAGTGACAGCTACCATCCTGTCCCTTTAACCTTTTGAACAGGCTCTGTGGCAGCAGTGAAGCTCAATTTCAGAATAAATCAAATTATATGGAAATGAAGGCAAATCTAAGGTCCACCCTAAGTACTGCTCATATGAACACAGAAGTCATTGCCATGCCAACAGAAATGCTACAAAACATCTAGAACAGACCCTTTATAAATGCAGGGTGAAATAAATATGGTCTACACAAACTTTGAGAAAAAAACAGCTTTATAGAAATACTGTCTGTGTGTGTGTGTGTGTATATATATATATATATATATATATATATATATATATATATATATATATATATATATATATATATATATATATATATAGACAGACACACACACACACACACACACACACAATTGTCTCTATCGATTCACGCCAACCAGCCGGGAATGGTCAAACAAACCTTATTTCCTTATGGTTCAGGACTGTAGAGCCAAAACTCTGTCGCACACTATGTGATTTTTCTCAATGATCAACATTAATCAGTCCAACATTGATTTCATTTTTATTGAACAAACATTTAAAAATGTATATATATGAAAACTGCTGCATCATGTCTACAATGCGTTTCGACTACAAGAGACTTCGAAGGCAACCCCATCTTCGGCTCCATCTAAACCGCCTTAGCACTCAAAGACCACTATCCACCGCATTCAGCAGATCTCTGCTCTCTACAGTGGGACACTGCACACTACTGTCAGCACTCCATCGTTTACTTCCTCTGCACTGTTCAGCAGATCCCACCCTCTACTCTTAATCGCTCCTCACTACAGCAGATCTCGGCTCCCTCTTCAGATCTGCTCACTGCTGCAGCAGGTAAAAGTTGCTTTAGTTTTCCATTTAAATTTGCAACTGCCCTCCTCCAGAGCTTCCAACGCTTCAGCTTTCATCCAATACTCGGATCGTGGCAGCCATTTAAGCTTGACATCCTCAGCAATCTAGTCATATGTCCGCTCATCCTTTCAAATACTACAAACATTAACACATGGTGAGAGACGTGGTATGAGACTGGAAATCTGTCTTGATTATGAGTTAAGGTGTTCCACTATTAGGAGAATGACTGGAGTTATGAAACCCTAATCTCTGAATGTGAGTTCACCTTTTCCATTCTAAGCAGACATGATAGTAGCAAACCGCTGATCAATCCTGTATTAACTAATACATAGGATGGTCTCACCACTCTCATCTCTAGAAGTTGCCTTCAATTCATTTCGGACTGGAGCATCTACTTCTACAGCCAAACCCACATCAATCTCTGTCTAATCAAAACATGGGGCGCTGGTCCTCTGCTGCAGTCAATTCATACATCCGTTCATCCCCTACCGACATAGCAATAACCCTTCAAAGACTAGCTAGCAAGCCAAGAGTGGGGGCCACCAGAGGTTTTCGCCTTCTAGGAAGGGTTTTTTTCCTCTCCACTGAGTGGCAGGTAATCACATAACCATACCACACTAACGCTATTTTAACCTCTCCAGTTTGTCTCGTATGTCCCTTCCTTTCCCATCTTATCCAGCTGTTTCTTTTATGTTATGCACTGGCGCGACTCTATTTTTTGTCTCACAGTGAGGGTCTCTGCAGGGAGCCGGGAGTCCATCCTTTGGGGGTAAGTGTGGATCCACTCCCCCGACCTCAGGTCAGCCACACTACCTAGTCCTCACACTAGGGGGGTTCTCACAGAGTGAGTCAAAGAGGATCCCCAGCCACACTACCCTTGCGTGGCTCATGTGTCTATTCTACTTCACCACGTGAGGCGCTGTCCTTGCTTCGCTTGGGACTTGGCCCGCTTTATGCTTTCAGTCCCCAAGTCCCTCATGCGAGAGAAGCACCAGACCAGTCAGGGAACCCTTTACTATCTCTCCTTTCAGTCTTAAGCTGTTGGACTATTCTTATTGCCCCGAGAGGCGCCTCTGCCGAGCAAAGCCCTTTTATATGTTTTCAGATCCTCAGGAACATGACCTTTAACGAAGCTCTGTCCTCGCGCAAAGGAGAGCTCATCGGTCGGGATCTCTTATCTATCCTAATTTCAAGCCTGGGCTTCTCTAAACGCGTACCTAATTCCGAGCTACAGGCTCGTCACTCTATTGTTGGCCGAGCATCCTCCGCTTGATATTGTCTTACTAACAGCTCATTTCTGCATCCTCTGCTCTATCCTTACAGCCCCAGCGAACACCCCTTGAATTTTCAATTCAAGTAGGAATGTGTGAAATCAACATTTATGCTTTAAAAAAAGAGACTTTTTATGTCAACAAGAAACACCTTGTTTAGTGAAACCCGTTCATCATATTCAACATGAAACAAAACCATGGTTATCAACATTGTAATTGAAATCAGAGCTATACATTATAAAGATCCTACACACATTTTAAAATTGGTTAAAATAAACCGTAGAAAATGCAGCATATACACAGACTTTTATAGCATACACTTACAAGTAAAAATAATATGCACAGAACAAAACATCAGATAGTTGAACAGAACTAACTTGCACTTATTATTCAGAGTCTGAGCTCCACCACTCTCCTGCTTCAGCACAGCTAGACTCAGAGTCACTGGAAGGAAAGGCAGACGGGCCCGCTTCGTCCTGTCGCAAATAGACTTTAGCTGTCAGTCATGGTATTCTGCACAATACTCATTAAGTGTTTTCCTTTTGCACCCCATCTTAAAATCAAACTAGTAACTGTCACCGTATACCTATAACAAAAGCTTACCTATACCTTAACCTGCTAATTTCAAAGTAGGCGCTTTGAATGCTCTGTAGCTGGCAAATGAAAGTGCACAGTCATTGCAGGTCTTGACGATTGACAGTCATCTAAATGAATGAAAACATTCTGCCACTGCTTCAGTCAATGAGATCTGTCAGAGCTGGGTGAAATGACTGACAGTGGAACTACAGTAGCCTATAAGAGACCACTGAGATGACTGACAGCATCCCCTAGCCATTCAGAGCGGAACGGAGGCAACTTCTAAAAGATTATTTTTGGTAAGAAAATAAAAAAATGTTAGTGTTTTTACTGACGTTTATCCTATATAAATTTATTGCAGTCAAACTCGTATTTTTGGGGAATTTGACGTTTAACAAGCTTTACCGATTAATATTGAAAAGTAGCAAGCCTACTTATAAATATAAAAACTTATATCACAAATTCAACAATTAGCATGTCAACATTCAGCTAATAGATAAATCTGAAAAACATAATCGTTCAGCAATTATATCTGAAAAAATAAATATGAATAATAAATCTGAAGCTAACATGCAAATGAGCCCAAATTTAATGTGTAAGCAAAATGCTGACTCGCTAAGTGTAAAAAAAAAAAAAGATGTAGAGACTTAAGCATTTATTCCAGATTTAATAGGCATATTGACTTTAAATGTTGAATTTGAGATTTGCATTTTCAATATTTATAAATTATATGTGAAAGTACATATTTCAAAACTTTTAAGTATGTTTTGGTTAACATTTATGTATTAGCTAAATCTAGGGAAAAACAAAAAAAACTTTTTTTTTGTGGTAAAATCTAGGAAAAATTACGTGACCTAAGTTAAATCCAGGGAAAACAAAACACATGGTAAAATATTTGTGCTTTTAAGAAACAACTGCAAAAGTTCTGACTGAAGCTGGACAGGATTTCATGTTTTGGATCCTCATTTGCAGATTGACAAACATCAAGCACTGATTTGACATGACATCATTGTCATCCCTAATTAAAACTCCAGCTGCACAGTGTTCTAGTTACACCAAATGTCAGTGTTAAAATTTAATTAGAATACTACACTTGAGTCCTTTTCACATTATAATATTTAACACAACTGTATATAGGTGCAGTACTAGAGCAGCACTGTTGGTCCGACTGAATAACAATAATTCAATCCATTTGTTCTTTCTGCCCCTTTCATCTTTTTTCTGTTTTTCATTGCTTGATAACATCTTTCTAAAATGGTTTGTGTTTATGTTAACAATATTTTCATGCATGATAAATATTTAAGCAATTCAAGACATTTACTCAACATTTTTGTGGTATTTCAATTTTGTCTGCAATGGTTTGAAAGATTAAATATATCCTTCTGTGACGAGGTTTAGATAAGTTTGACAAGTTCCTCAGATCATGTATCATTTTGCTGTTGTAGTTTAACTGAGATAAAAGTCCTGTTTGAAACAGTTGTAATGATTTAAGTATTCTGCTTGTTTGAAATTTCATTTGTGTTATTTTTATTAAGGTTTGAAATCAGTTTTGCAGTGCTAGGTATGACAGGCTTTAGGTGTTTTGTGATCAATTATCATACTTAATGTAAGTAAGGAGGGTGCTTGGTCCAATATAAACTTTAAAACTGTGTCTAGATGCTGAACACATAAACATAATTACAGCTTAACTGAATTGCTTAGACAGTAGATTTTTTATATCCTCACAGAATGGAAACAATGTGCCTCCCTTGAAGTAATATGGAGACACTTCCCCTCCCCATAATGGATGTTGCTGGATGCTTCTTTATTGCAGCACTTGTGATAGCACATAATTTTATAGCACAGACATACGTTGGAGCCAAAAGTTCCAGGCATTCATTTTATAAAAGGCAAAATTCCAACAGACCCTTCAGAGCAATGTAAGAAAAGGATCTTCATGATCTGCATGGCAATGACTTATAAAACAGCTTGGCGTGCTCTTAAGGTTAGTGGCTTATGAAAACAAAATAACGAACAGAAAAAAATGAAATTGTTCAAGAAATACTGATCTGAGTGCTAATTTAAGCTTATTTTAAAAGCAAATAAATGCAGCATACAACTTGTCCCAATTGGTTTGACAATTGAAAATGTATGTGTTTTATTTAACTCACATTATTATATATAGTAATTATATATATTATATATATATATATATTATATATATATAATCGTTTGATATTTGTACATTAGTGGTTATGTAAGGTATAAAATTATTCATATATAGTATGGTCAATTATTAATAAAGACACCATGTTGACGCAACTGCGTCCTTATAACTAAGGATTACAAATGTGTTTCATTTTAACAACTGGGTGACAGTGAGCTTCCTACAGTAAAGTCATACAGGCTAACTACCCGTTTTCGGTCAGTCGAAAGGTTATTAGTCCAACCTTATCCTCAAAATGTAGAAGTAAAATATGTAGAAATAAAATGCCTACTGATGGTACAGGTAGTAGACATACTATAAATTAGAACTGGCTCCCCATGTAACCTCGGGGGTTTATATTATTTACTTAATGAATTTGGAAACTTCGCCTCCAGCATTGACCTCTCTATTGGGGGCATCATTCTTAAACCAGGATACAATAAGGTTCACATACTATAAATATTAAACATAAACCATATACAATACAGCTTCCTAAAAAAACAACAGCATGATGTTTTGAGGTGGGTCAACACACAAAAAAAAGTCTAATTAATTTGAAAACATGACAGGTTCTTAACAAAAACTCTGATTATAACAAAGGAAAGAAAAGTATGTATTCATTAAAATCTATCGGTTTGTGTTCCTGTTCTATCAGCCGGCATCAAAACCATATGCAATATAGAAAGAAACTACAAAGTGGAACCCCGGGCCTACAAAGGCGAGGTTTTTGATCACACTAATTAACAACCATTTTGTTTTAAACAAACAGACACTGTAATTGCCTTTTTTACATAAGAATGGGAGATCTTGAAAGTGAAAGCATGCAAAGGGAACATCAGACAGATGCCTCTCAGGCAGAAAGCAGGCTCAGTGTGAAATGGGCCAAATGAAGGCCCTGCACCACTCCTGTAACTGGCAGTGGGAGAACAAAAACTAAAAGCTTCCCTTCCATATATCAACCAACCACCGAGTTGTACACAATGCCACATCTCCTTCAAAACTGTGCAGGTCAGTCATACTAATTAGAATATGCTTCAGCAAAGCACATAAGGAGATTATATGTACTGTGTGGGTTTTTTTGTTTTCCAATTAATCGTGTGAACAGGCTGGCTGGTGACGTCAGGCCAGAAAGTAATGACAACAGTACTGTAAGTAAATGCGCTGTTGCGCTGGTTTATTAAAAATAATAAATGAACAAAATAAAAGGTTTAACAAAACAGAACACACACTGACCAAACAAAACAAAACTCAAGCAAACAAGTATTGTGCTGGAAGCAATCGTTTTCCTTTTTTTTGTTTCTCTCCCAAACCTCCGCACTGTACACCCAACCCAGAGTGAGTGATTTGTGCATCTATATATACAGCTGTGTTGGGATTCAATTATTAATTAATCATTCACTTGAATCCCAGCACGTGAACTGTGCACTTCCCGTGCCCCCATACAAATACCCATTTTTATCTACATGTGAAGTGGTTGTACATTTTGCATCATCTGTGCTACATAATCCACACTCTGTGCACCACTACAACAATACATATACCAGAAAACACAAAACACTGGGGCGGGGCACCCTGCCACAAATAATCTCAGGAATTTTGAAAAAGGGGGAAAATCAATGAGGTTCTGTGACAGAAATCAAAACCTTACCATAGTCTCAGCTTTCAGGCCTCCCTTTAGATATTAAATGTACACTCATGAGTACTGGATCTCAAAAAAAAAAAAAAAGAACACTGACCTACTTATTTAGGTATTTACTTGTACTACTGGACTAACCCTAAATACTGGCGGATCTAAATTATTTGTTTATTTAGCAGACGCCTTATCCAAGGCAACTTACACAGACTAGGGTGTGTGAAGGATGCACCAGCTGCAGAGTAACTTACAACAACATCTCACCCAGCAGAAAGAAGTTAAGTGACTTGCTCAGTGAGTGAGCCAAGATTTGAACCAAAGACATCTTGATTACAAGCTCTTTTCTTTAACCACTGGACCACACAGCCTCCTAAATGGTTCCATGATTATGATAAATACAATAAGAACTGTCCCTGGTGTTTTACATGTTTACAGACAAAAATGCATTAAATAAACTACCATGCTAAGTTTGATTTTGATAACTTTTGTACACAGACATGTGTTTAATCATTTGAACAATGGCATTGATATTTGTTATATTGTGTACCACTTTTTAGACCAATTTAATAAACCCTATAATTTATGACTTTATTCCATTACAGAATATGGCAACAATCAATTCACTGTAGGTGCTAGTTTGCTGGGAACAAACCAGAAATACATTCATGTCAACGTACAAGGAGGTGCTGGGACTCAGAAGATGTGAGTTTTAGGGCTGGCTGTCAGAAGACACAATTAGGAAGACTGAAGACCGAAGAGAAATTAGGCAGAGACTTGGACAAGCAAGGACCAGAGCACAAAATCGGCATCTTCAGAAGGAGTACACCTCAAAGAACATGGAAGTCACGAAGAGTGCAAGTAAAGGCAAGCGGGTACTGATTGATAGAATGGCTACGGAAGCATAAGAAGCTGCAGAACAGAATGATATGGGAACCCTCTATAACATCACACTACAACTTTCAGGGAGGAAGTCTAACACGAACAAACCTATAAGCGGAAAAGATGGGAGGATCCTGAGCAAACCAGCAGAACAGCTAGACATATGGAAGGAACAGCCTGCTCAGAGGTGCACCTGTAGAAAATCCATCCATCATTGAAGAAGGCGAGGAACTGGACATCAATTTAGGACCCTTCACTAAGGAAAAGGTCATGCAGACAATCCGGAAGATTAAAAGTGGTAAAGCCCCGGGCCCAGATAACATCCCACCAAAAGCCTTGAAGACAAATGCTATAGCTACAGCAGTCATCATGACTGACCTACTACAAGAGGTATGGTACAAGGAAGCGGTGCCGCAGGAGTGGAGAAAAGGCTAAATCATAAAACTTCCTAAGAAAGGAGATCTCAGCAACTGCCAGAACTGGAGAAGAATTCAACTCCTATCCCTACCGAGCAAGATCTTCAAAAGGCTTATTTTGGAGAGGATGAGGTCTGCAGTGGACTCCAAGTTGAGAGAAGAACAAGCACAGTTTGGGGCTGGGAGGTCGTACACAGACCAAATAGCAGCACTTTGCATTATCATTGAGCAATCACTGGAATGGCAGTCACCCCTGTATATAAACGTCATAGATTTCAAAAAAGCATTCAATACACTGGACAGAACTATATGGAAAATCCTGAGAAACTACAGCATTCCAACTATGATCATCAGAGTTATCAAGAGTCTATATGAAGACACAACCTGCCATATCATCCATAACACAGACTTATCTCCACCTTTTACTGTTGACACCGGAGTCAGGCAAGGATGCACACTTTTACTGATGATCTTCTCGATGGTGACTGACTGGGTGATGAGGACAAGAATGGACCAGCCATGAGGATTCCAGTGGACCCTGACATAAAAGCTGGAAAACTTGGACTTCGTGGATGGCATTGGAATGCTTTCACACATGCTCCAACAATTACCATATGAATAGTACTTTAATAATAGAACAGTGTGAGAATTTTACAGAGTACCATTACAAACATTTTAAAATGCATGTGACATGTTAATAGTATAACTTAAGAAAAGATCAGCGCTTCTACTTTTGAGCTTTTAACTACTGTGCTCTCTGGATACGTATTTCCAAAAGCTCCTTGTTTGGTTTCAAAATGCCTTTTCATCTTGTATTCCTTAACTACTGACACACATTCAGTGCACAATAAGCACATTGGCATTGCGTTCGGTACAGTTGGTAAAATAAATAAGTATTTATTGGTCCACTCATTGCTGAATCTACAATTTTCACCATTTTTTGTTCTTACTAGCTAGAGTAGAGAGAGCCATGTTATAGCAATACAAGTAAAAAAACTAAAGATCACTCTGAGTACGTAGTATTATTAAGGAGTTAATGACAAATTAGAAATAATATGTTATAAAACTAAAGGTTTCTCCTCAACCACCGTGTCATTTCCTTGTGTTGAGCGGAGTAACGGATTTGCAATAATAACTAAATAAATGAATACATAAATGTTTTTTTTTAATTGGGAAGTTAACAATGTTTTTTGTTTTTAGGTACTGTTCACTTTTCTGTATATACAACTCCAAAATGATTCCACAGATTTTAACTCACAAAACAGCTAGTTGCTTTTTTAAACAACTCGACTTACAAAGCACACAGCCAGAGCCGCAGCAGAGACAGTCCATCAGTATAACACCCACAAAACCACCTGTTTTATCATCATCCAACGATCCAAATAAACATATAAAAAGGTTTTATACAAGCGTCATTGCTGGGCTTCTGGATAGCGTGGTTACAGATAATGATAATCCAGGTAAAATGGTTGTTTATTTTTAATCCAAAGTTACTTGGCAACTGTAAATAATAATGAATGGTAGTACACAACAATGTGTACTACTCAATATAACCCACGGGAAAACACAACATGGTCCACGGTCCAAAGTCCAAAGTGAGTGCTTTAAGTGCAAGTAGTGAAATACAATTTATCTGTGAACAAAGGTGCAGTGTTGTCCAGGTTCATGCTGGCCTTAAACAACGGCTCCTGGATCGGGTTTAGCTGTCTAATAATCACAAAGAAGCACAGTATTAGACACAACAAAAACAAACAAACATTCACAATATTTTTACACTACTTTTCTGCTTAGTCCGTAAGCATAACAATGGAACAGAACGCTCGGCCATGTCCCCTTAAGTACCGTCAGTCACGCCCCCTTGGGTAACGAGTGCAATCACTTTTTCCAATCCGCGATTGCCACATCACTTCCAATCTGGGATGATGACTTACTGTACCATAGCTCCGCCCCCATTTCCAGATGGCTGACTTCCAACTTTCTCTGGAATGAACTGTCAGACTGTCCAGTCCGGGGCACACTGATTCTTTCATAAACGATATGTTTTACAACGTCACATCTAGGAGTAAGAAAATGACTGTTTGTATTACAATCACCAAAAACAATGCCAAGAAATCAATTGTTCTTCACAACAACACTGTTGTTGCACCTGTTTATCAGATTTGTCAGCCTTCCACTGGTATTGTTCAGACCTTAAAAGTATGTAAGAAAATGGCTAGGCAAAGGTCAGCATACACAACCAACACCAAAACAAGACATGAAAACTTAATCCACAAGCAGATGAGAACTTGAAGCATACGTGGCAGCTACTGAAATCAAGATTACATTAGGTCTATAAACAAAAATGCTATCCCACTGCCTCATTGTACAATCAGACACTATCTTGCATTGACGCCAATGACATGCTATAATTGGACACCGAATCTGCAAAGACGAGTGGGCAGAAGTGCAGAGCAGTAAAAACCTCCAAGTTGTCTTCAAAACACACACAAACAAAATAAGTGATAGTCAATTGTCTGTTAATTTAGGGTGTACAGGTGCATGTAATGACTGGATAAAAATCTGTTGTTTTTTTTTTTACATGTACATCCTCTTCAGAACATTTCAAGTAACAAAGAACTCCAGACACATAACCCTCAACAATGATATGGAAAACATCTTGTAATTCAATTGTAAATTCATTTCTATTATCCTTTCCACTTTTACAACATTTTGCGATGAAAAACAAAACACACCACTGCTTTTAAAGAGCAATAGCACATAGAATACTAAAGCATAGAGATGGCATTAGCAATGCGAGTGTCAGTTTTCTCACAAAGCTCCACCAATGCACATCTTGACATGAACAATCATCTCTGCCATTCATTCATAGGTCTAAACAGACAGCCAATTGGGTTGAACAGGGTGGTAGTTTTTTTTTAAAAAAATTTTTGTGTACTTGTGCACTTTAGTACCAAAAGCAAGACTTACCATATGGCTAGGTGCTGGGACAAATATCCAAATATTTGAACGAATACTTTTTTACATGTATTCGGATACAAAAATCAGATGTTTGTATTTGTTACAAATGACAAAAATACCTTGCTCTTATTTACTGCATCACCAGAATTTGAAGAAGAGCTCTGTTTGATATGTGAGATTAATATATATATATATATATATATATATATATATATATATATATATATATATATATATATATATATCATACACATACAGCCCTTGAGCCTCTATTTAAAAGTTTTAGACAGCAAAAACTAAACAAACCAGATTATGCGAGCCAGCTCATAGTGATCTCAATGGAAAGCTATCTGGGACAAAAATGCGTTGTGCTGCTTTAGAGCAAGCCAGAATCTCATGGGACAGAAACACAAGCACTTCATGCTGAAATGCCTCACTTAAACAGTACCCAACTTCCTGAAAATGTTGTATAGTGATTTTAATATAGATTGTACATATTATCAAGGCTCGAAGTTAATGTATACTTGGTAGCATTTTGCACTGATTGCACTGCTGAAGACATCACAGTCTGTGTGATCAATCAGTGTTATGGAACAAATGTTGCTCAGAAACAAAACAAACTTGAGTTTATCTTCAAACTGGGAACTTTGGAAGCTCTGAGAACATTCTATTGTAATAATCATGACCCTATCCACAGAACGTGTGTGTGATCAGTCGTATCAAAACAAAAAGGTACTGTGTGTTTTTGCTGTTCGTTTATATTAAACTGTGTCCTCAACCGGTAAACAGCTCAGCTGTCCCATTTGTTAGACAGGTTCCTGTCATGTGTAGTAATCTCTCCATGCTGGAGCTAGGATTTTGTTTTTGTTTTTTTGTGCTGATTAAAAATAGCACGTAAGCGCTTCAGACCTCAAGTTCAGTGTCTGGGTCTACTTTTAAAGGGGCAACGAATTGCAGAGAGGACGCTCCAGTTTACATTATATACAGTGCTTATAGAAAGTCTACACCCCCTTTCAAAATCTTCACCTTTGGTTGCCTTATAGCCTGGAACTAAAATGCATTAAAACAGTTTTTTTTTTTTTTTCATTTACCTACACATACTACCCCACAACTTCCAAGAAAAAAAAAAAAAAAAAAATAGAAATCTGTAGAAAATTAATTAAAAAATAAAAACTGAAATAGCTTGGTTGGATAAGTGTCCACCCCACAATCCTAAATTAGCTCAGGTGTAACCAATCGGCTTTAAAATCACACACCAAGTTAAGTGGCCTCCACCGATGTTAAATTGTAGTGATTCACATGTTTTCAGGATAAATTCAGCAGTCCCGGTAGGTTCCCTCTGCTTGGTAGTGCATTTCAAAGCAAAGACTCAACCATGAGCACTAAGGGACTTTCAAAAGAACTCCGGGACAAAGTTGTTGAAAGGCACAGATCAGGGGATGGGTATAAAAAAAAATCAAAGGCCTTGAATACCCCTTGGAGCACAGTCAAGATGATTATTAAAAAGTGGAAGGTGTGTGGCACCACCAAGACCTTGCCTAGATCAGGCCGTCCATCCAATCTGGAGGACCGAACAAGAAGGAGTCTGATCAGGGAGGCTACCAAGAGGCCAATGACTTTTATGGCCAAGACTGGTGAAAGTGTCCATTGACAACAATATCCCAAGCACTCCACAAATCTGGTCTGTATTTTACTCAAGAAATCTCACCTTGAATCCCATTTGAAGTATGCAAAAAAAACACCAGGGAGATTCTGTAACCATGTGGCAAAATTTTTTGTGGTCTGATGAAACTTAAATATAACTTTTTGGCCTAAATGCAAAGTGTTATGTTTGGCTCAAACCGAACACAGAGCATCACCCAAAGAACATCATCCCTATTGTGAAGCATGGTGGTGGCAGCATCATGTTATGGGGATGTTTCTCATCGACAGGGACTGGGGTACTTGTCAGGACAGAAGTGAAAATGAATGGAGCAAAGTACAGAAAAGTCCTTGAGGAAAACCTGCTGCCCTCTGCAAGAAAGCTGAAACTGGGATGGAAGTTCACCTTTCAGCATAACAACAACCTAAAGCACACAGCCAAATCTACACTAGAGTGGCTAAGTAACAAAAAGGTAAATGTCCTTGAGTGTCATTTTGTCAGAAATGATTAGTTAAAAACTTTGTCAGCATATTAGCAGGGACTTCATCTTTCCAAAGATACATCCATCAGACTGATCACTTCAAGTTAGACAGCGTTCATCACCTTTTATCTCCAATTTTAATAAGCTGAGTTTTTAATCCCTTTGTTTTTATTAAATTGGTGTATATCCTTTTTAAAGCTTACAAATAACTAGCATCTGGGTCCCTGAGCAGCTCACCTGCTAAAGATATGACCGTGTGAAGTGCAGGGTGCCATGCAGTCGGTGTCCTATTTGTCATTCTATAGTGGGGAGTAAACCAAAGGCAAAATAAGGGGGCACACTAAATGTATATTAAAATGTCTCTACTTTCAATCAATGAATACTTATTCCTCTGTGTCAGGGGTCTAATTGCAAGATCGTAAGTTCATATACGATAAGTCTTTCGATTAGTTATCACCTTTTCTATATTCTAGATGACTCGTAATTGGTGTTGTGTTTCAATAAGACAGGTATGCTCGCAATACCTCCATTCTACGTGTTATATATCTGCAAACACATGAGCCACGCAACACTAGGGAAACGTATGTTGAATGCCTTGAAAATCACTGTTGTGTAATCATTAGTCATATAACAGACAGAAAGTATAGGTAAATGATCTAACACCCCATTTTCTATGTACCTCACTGTGTGTATAACTGTACTGTTCCCTTGTAATTTACAGGTTTGAAACTGCTCTGTAAACACAGAATTGTGTTACATAGGCTAATAAAGAATGATTTAATAAGGTTAACTGAATATTTGCCTTAATTAAAAAACAAACTATAATGAGCCTAATTATTAACGGACATAGGGGGGCATGTATCAAGTGTTTGCAACAGCATTAAGCCCATAGTGCAGAGTTTACGATACCCTTAAAATTGCCCCGTAGGTATCATGACACTTTTGGAAAGTTAAGGCCATGTTAGCACCGCTAATGCTCTCCGTCGCTCATTAGCCATGCACTATAAGGCATGTCTTAATTATATAAATTGTAGTTGGGCCTCATTTGTAAATGAAGTCTGTGATATTAAAATGAGATTTTATGAAGCGCCAAAAGGGTCCACAAATAAGAGAGATTTCAAATTGGTCTTATTTGGGTGCACTTTACTTTTTAAACTCACTCACTTTAAACTCACTTTATTTTTAAAAGAAATCCATGAATGAAAATAAAAAAAATAAAAAATAAACTAATTCACAGTGTGATGAAACCGACATGTTATTTAAAAAAAAAAAAATCTATTTACATCATATTCTGCTGAGGTAAGTTGCCTAAAATGTGTTAACATTGATAGTTCATCAAGAACATCACCCAAAAACCTAGGCTGAAACATTTTTACATTTAACCTAGCTACTGAGTAACCTCTTTACAAATGTACATGGTAACTCGATTCGCCATTGAAACAATCTTTAAAAATGTAACAAACTTCTGCTGGAAAGAAGACTGCAAAAGAAAAGAAAAAAAAGCAACATGCAGACAAAATAGATTTTTTAAAAACAATCTTGAATGACAGATTCAGCAACATTTTGTGAACCTTTAAAACTTATACTGACACATCAATTAAAATGACCATTTAAGAAGCCTATTTTTCTTCCTAATTCCAAAATATTAAACACGGAGCTGCAATAACTGCAAACGTGAAACAACAATTCTAAAGCTTTTGTGTTTTTCTTTATACACACTGTACATATGTAGAAATGTCATTGTACAGTATTAGGAATTCACCAATCATGAAGCAGGTATTTGTTTGACCCTGTTGCCTTAGTACAGCAAGATAATGACCCAAAACATACCTCCAGGCTATGTCAGAACTACCTTAGAAGAAAAGAACAAGACGGTAGGCTTCAAATCATGGAATGGCCAGCATAGTCTCCAGACTTAAACCCCATCGAGCTGGTTTGTGATGAACTGGACAGAAGGGTGAAATCAAAGCAACCTACAAGTGCAACACATTTGTAGGAACTTCTGCAAGAGTGTAGTGGAAGAACCTTCTGAACAATATTTGATTTCCATTGTAGAAAGAATGCCACGAGTGTGTTCGGCTGTTATATCTGCAAAAGGTGGCTACTTTGATGAGTCAAAAATTTAGATTAAATTTTGTTAAACAAAATAATTCCATGATTTCTTTTTTTTATCTCTAATTGTTTATTTGTTCTATGCTTTAATTTCAGAGTACAATGAGACATTAAACTGTGTAGATTTCAATAAAAACTGGAAAAATTGAGGTGTTCTAAAACTTTTGACCGGTAGTGTAATATAAAGTCAAGACACTTGCCTCTTCAAATGATCTACCTATTGTTCAATTGAGGTAGCCCATTTGGAGGTGAGGAGCTATTTTACAGAGTAGTCTGTTAATCTGTGCTACCATAGCCCATTTTGACGGTTTCAGAACACTGGCGCAGCAGAATTTTCACATTTAAATGTGCCAGTTTATGCCATGACTTAATTTAGAGCCAATTAATACATTCGGGATGGGGTAAAATGTGTGCCGCGGCAGAGCGCTACTTTACACTCCACCAATTTAGCACTGTGTCTGTCGATCTTGATACATCTCTCCCATGGTGGACTGTGTTAGAAGCCAAAGCAGATAGGAAATAATAGTATCTGCCCAGACAGCAACATAAAGAAAGCATTACAGCATACCACAAATCAAGTGTTAGCAATGGCCAAAAGTGTTAAAATATCCATCAAACACATGTAAGGTGTTAGAAGTTACAATTTTCTAACAAATGGAAATGAGACATTCAAGAAACAGTTTGAACTGTT
Source organism: Polyodon spathula (assembly GCF_017654505.1). Lineage (NCBI taxonomy): Eukaryota > Metazoa > Chordata > Actinopteri > Acipenseriformes > Polyodontidae > Polyodon > Polyodon spathula. Next base: position 27,812,321 of record NC_054541.1, on the reverse strand, counting down.
CAGTGAAACATACTGTACTGTATGTACAACATTGAGGTTTGGATGAGAACTGAGCACAGAAAGGCAGAATGTTTCAAAATTATGATTGCATTGAGCAGGGGGTTGAGAGGGGGAAAAAACAACAAAACTAACAAAAAAAATCAGTAAAATCCATATTCAGTATCAGTAGGAAGAAAGGCAGTCCACACTGATTCAAAGTTGGAGCTGTATTACAGCAGCTTTTATTCATGTTGGCTAAGTAAATGAAAACTGGTCACTGTTCTTGTACTATTAGACCCACCACTTATTTTATTTTTTTTCCCCTGGGCACTTGGTGAGACTTGGAGTGAGGCAGGAGCAGCGCATTCCTAATTACAAAACACTTTGTTATAACAGTTTTTTTTTTTTCTAATATAGAGCTACTTTACCCTGGCTCCAAACTACATTACATCCTATTAAAATCGCCTTTGGTACAGCATGCATAGCACTTGGTCTCCATGTGGCATGCATTTAAACAGTAACTACTTTGCAGTTAATGAAAGGCTAAAGGCAGCTACACACCAGATGTGATGTGACAATTGAAAATGGGCAGCAATGCGACAAAATGAATAGAACCTATACTTTTGGTAAGTCTCTTTCACACCACAGGTGACACAACAGGCAAAGCGGGAGCGTCACCAGCGTAATAATGGAGCGTCGTGCAATAAATAGGATTGAATCCTTTTTTTTGTAATTTCTTTGCACAACATCTAGGGAATTAACCAATCAGAGTACAGCTTCAATATACGGAGTCCACCAGGGTGAAGCAGAATCCAAAATGATGGAGGAAAAATAATACTTGCCGTTGAAAAATACCCAGAGCTTTATAACAAAGATCATCGCAATTATAAAGATACAGTGATGAAATATAATATATGGGTCCATTTCAAAGGAAATGGGTAAGCCTGTTTTTTTTTTGCTTATATCCACATCATGTTGTCAAATATGTACCAGTATTGATCATAGTTTTGTCAATAACAATTTTTTTCAAACCTGTCACATCGCGTCTGTGTTGCTCAAGTGTGTAGAGTCATGTTGCTGCGATGAAAAATCATATCGCGTGGCGTGTAGCGGTGTATATATATATATATATATGTGTGTGTGTGTGTGTGTGTGTGTGTGTGTGTGTGTGTGTGTGTTCCTCGATAACTCGTTTAGGAGTATTAATACAATACCATGCACAGTATATTCGATACTATCGTGATACTTTGGATCTTATGTCCATTACATGTTAAATAGCTGCCAAATTCCTTTTTTGCAAGTGCAAAGTACATAAGAGGCTAATACACAGTTAATAATGCTACAGTATGGTGAAATGTTTGCTATTTATATATACATATACAGTGCCGAGAAAAAGTTTGTGAACCCCTTAGGATTTTCACATATTTCACAAATATCAAACCTAAAATGTTATTAGAGCTTAATCTAAGTCCCAATAATAGATAAAGATAACCTGATTAAACAAATGACACAAAACATCATACTTTTCAACATTTATTTATCCACAAATGATTCAACATTCAATACCCATTCGTGAAAAAGTATGTGACCCTTTAGATTCAGTAACTGGTGGCTTCAACTAAGCATTTCCTGTAACTGTTGGTCAGTCTCTCACATTAGTTTTGAGGAATTTTGGCCGATTCCTCCTTGCAGAACTGCTTCAACTCGGTAACATTCGACAGCTCGCTTCAGGTCCTGCCATAACATTTTAATGGGGTTTAGGTCCGAACTTTGCCATTCTAAAACATGGAATTTCTTATTCTGCAGCAATTCTTTTGTAGCTCTGCTTGTATGTTTAGGATCATTGTCTTGCTGCATGATCCACTTTCGGTTCAGCTTCAGCTCACGAACGGATTGCCTGATATTCTCCTCTAGAATCTTCTGATACAATGCAGAATTCATGGTTGTGTCAATGACGACAAGCCGTCCAGGTCCTGAGGCAGCAAAGCAGCCCCAAACCATCACTTGATGGTTGGGATGACGTTCTTCTGTACGAATGCTGTGTTTAGTTTTCGCCAAACAATGTTTTTCATTGAGGCCCAAAAAATTCTGCCTTTGACTCGTATGTCCAGAGAATGTTGTTCCAGAAGTCTTGTGAATCATCTATGTGCTCTTTGACAAACTTCAGACAGGCAGCAATGTTCTTTTTAGACAGCAGTGGTTTCCTCCTGGCTAGCCTTCTATGAACACCATTCTTGTTCAGTCTTTTTCTGATAAGTGAGTCATGAACGGTCACATTAGCCAAGGCGAGAGTGGCCTGCAGATCCTTGGATGTTACTCTGGGGTTCTTTGTGACTTCCTTAAATCTTCCTTAGATAATTTTCCGGTTTATTCTTGGAGAGAACCCCAAGAGGGTTTTGTAACCCTTTCTAGACCGAAGAGCATCAATAACTGTTTTTCCTCAGATTTCTTTTGATCGTGGCATGACGTGTTTGCACACACTTGTATGATGAAGACCAAACTCACAAAGTTTCTGATCTTTATATAGGGTGGGGCCTCCCAAACTCACCCCTGAAGAGCTACCTAATTATTTAAACACCAGATTCTAATTATCCCCTTCATTCATCTGATAAAACCAGGGGATCACTTACTTTTTGACATACCCTAAATCTTAATTACTCATTGTCAGTGTAATTCATACATCATTTTGTGACATGGAATTGGCTAATATAAATCTTATTGTATATTTAAGAAAATACTGGTTTTGATTCAAGCAGGCTGTCATTGTAAATCTATAGAATTTCCATAATTATCATCGGAGTTCACAAACTGTTTTCTCAGCACACACACACACACACACACACACACACACACACACACACACACACACACATTGTCACTGACTATAAAATTCAAATAAAACTGGAATGAAAGATCAACACTTAGTGTAAGAGACACCATTTTCGTTATTTCTGACATATAAAAAAACAACTCTGGCATTCTCAAATTACAAGGAATCTCTAAATTCTTATAGATTTCAAAATAACACAGAAATACTCTCCTTGAAGCAGACTTTTTATAACTAGGTTAGACGTCTTACATACAGGGGTATCTTAGAAATGCTCTAAAAATGTGACCAAGGAATGAAAAAATGAAGCACTGTTGTGAAGCTGATACACACGTTACTTCAAGAAATGGCTTGATGAGGTTGTTGCTTGGATCAATAAACAACCAAATCAGCAGGATGGGCCAAATGGACCTCCTCTTGTTTGTAACATTTCTTACGTTCTTAAAAAGTCACATACAACATAACACCTCCATGAATCTATACTGTTCAAATATTTTAAAAAGTAAAACAATCAAAACACAGTATAATGCTAAACAGACTAGCCTGATTGATTCATGTACACTGTAAAACATTTCTGTTTAAAATGAACACAGTAATGTGTTGCATTGGGGAATATACACAAACATTGTAATCTTTAATTTTAAACACTGCGTTCATTTTACAATTTGTTAGTTGTTATTTAAATAGTGTTAGATATCACCAATCACCACTTGCAAATAATTTAATAAAATTAGTTTAGTAGGATTAAAAAAAAAAAAAACATTTCTGGTGAACTGCATTACTAAAAACACTGTTAACATACGCAACTCAATAGTGAAAAATTAAAAGTTAAGCATTATATTTAAATGTTACATTTCCAAAACAAAACAAATGGGCCATTAATGTAGATGCCACCCTCTTACATGCTATTAGAACAGAATTCTGTTTCAAGCCAAATGCCTCCGTCAAAACAACGCCCATGAGCACATTAAATAAGAACATAAGACATTTTACTAACGAGGAGGCCATTCGGCCCAACATGCTTGTTTGGTTGTTAAAAATATTGCAAAGAAAGTAAATTAGACAAAAGACTTCCACTATACTTACTATAATAAACTGCAAGTACTTTTTATTGATTTCATGCTGAACCTGTAGCCATCTGCATTGGCGGACTTGTGTTGTGTAGTTGGCGGACTTGTGTCTGCAGGTTAGGCATCACATCGGCAGTGAAATCTGTATTCATTCTGGTCTTTCCACTGCTCATGCATGCAATTCTAAACATAGGATTTTCACAGTTGTCAGTGAGTCCGCCGCACTCAGCCCAACTCAAGACTTCCCGACTCATCTCATCTCAACTGGCCGTACACAGTCTGGATGAATCGTAGCAGTGTACAAGCTCTTAAAATCAAGATTATTCAGATTTGGATGTCTTCAGATTCGAAGATTGAGCATGTTGAATCTTTTTCAGTCGCTGTTTTGTTCAGATGTGATCAGTCTGTCTGTGTGCGGCGGTTGCCAACCAAACCTGACTGAGACCGATTAGTCATAAGGGAGTGAACCAATGGTGAAGCAGGTTTAAGTGATGTGGCTTGTCATGTGACTTGTCACACAAGATGGCAGAATATTGACAGCTTTAGTTCCACAGGTAAAAATACATTAGTCTTGAATAGCTCTGAGTGTCCCTGTGGCAGAGCAAAGCTCTGCCCTTTTTAAATTGGCAGGGATGGGGTTAATTTCCCCTACCTGCCTGGGTTTATTATGTTCAGGTGGCTGGGGCTGATTAGTTGTTTAGGTTAATTAACGATCAATCAGTGCCCAGCCACCTGACATAAAAGGAGGGCTCTGCTTCTCATTTGAGAGAAGTGAGCTGAGGAAGCAGGTTGGTGTTTGTGTTTTTTTTGTATTTGTGAATCCAGTGAAGGCATTGCCCAGCCTGGAAACCTTAATTTTGCAAGTTTTGTTTTTATATTGCTTTATTTGTGTTTAAATCCCTTTATTTTGCCCTTGTGCTTGTTTATTTTGTGTTTATTTATAATAAAAGTATATTTGTTTGAACTGCTGTCTGTCTCTGGGCCTCTATCCACTCACCAGCCTGTCACAGTCCCGGATTCAAAAATGCCAAATATGTGCACATTGGAATAGTTTTTATTTTTAGGTGTTTAAGCAAAGGTAAATTAATGTACCTTTTTATTATCAATTTACTGGCAGGCTGTTTTATCTTGCTGTGCTAAAACATAAGTAACCGGGGCGTCGATCTCCAATAGGTCACAAATCACAAGCCCCTAAATCCACGAGTGAGAAAAAAACACCAAAGTCAAATAAAAATCAACAGGTTGAATTTCATTTACCACAGGCTAAAGTGTAGTAGACAAACTATACAAAAATCAAAAATGCAAACACTGCCTGAAATGTTTGCACAGTGTAAATGGTCAATAGTTAAATTAATAGGCACTTCTTTTTTGCTTGCCTCGTTCAGCCGTCTAATCAGCATACGATGCCATGCATAATGTGAGGGTCGCTATGTTGGTCTAAGTTAATAAAAAAAAAAAAAAAATGTGTACAGGGCAGTATTAATAACACTTGCATACATATTAATCACTTGATCTAGTTGTGGTCTAATTTGGCCTTAGCAGTGTGCAAAAAACTCAATTGTGACGTCAAACCAAAACTGAGCACAACTGATTCTGGAATTTGTGCAAACTCAGATGAGATGAGTCAGGGTCGGGCTGTGTGAGGTGGGACATGCACATAGAATATGGATTTAAACAAAACCCAAAAGAATATAAAAACATCGCTAACATTTGACATGCGGTAGAGTTTTAATGACACATGTTGACAAATTTTATTTTTGCACTTTCTAGTAAATGCACTGTAATGACAAAGAAAACAAACATCAGTGAACTCCCTTTTGATCAGCATCTAGCACATTCCTGTTTTATGTGTTATCTTTGCTGTGACTTTTTTGTACAATATTCACTGAGATAAGAACATAAGAAAGTTTACAAATGAGAGGAGGCCATTCAGCCCATCTTGTTCGTGTGGTTGTTAGTAGTTTATTGATCCCAGAATCTCATCAAGCAGCTTCTTAAAGGATCCCAGCTTGAACAACAATACTGGGGAGTTGGTTCCAGACCCTCACAATTCTCTGTGTAAAAAAGTGACTACTATTTTCTGTTCTGAATGCTCCTTTGTCTAATAAGAACGGAAGAAACTACAGTCAAAGTAAACTTCGGCAAAGAGATCGGGGTGGCGATCTGAAAGATATTTCAATATATTTTTGGCATTTCCTCTGTTTGTTTTTCACTTCTTTAAAACATGTTTGATATTTTGATTGTCCGCCTTCAACCAGATTGCTATTGTCACCTGGCTGAAATCCAAAATAGTTCCACATCTAGCTTCTCTCCGGCATTCGCCATGACTGCTGCAGTAATTTCATTTTCCCAGAGAGCGCAGGGTAGTTGGTCACTTCCGCAAAGCGGAAAACAGTAAACTTAGTTCATATTGTTTTTAAAGCACACAATTAGAGTTTTGTTTTAAAAGCTCAAATAAATAAAAAAAAAAACAAATAAATAAATTAAATAAAAAAACATGGTATCGAAAAACCATGATACTTCGATATTTTTATTTTACCCTGATATTAGGTATTGTACGAGTCTGGTATCATGATATACCATGGTAATCGATATACCGCAGAACACTAATTTTACATATATATATATATATATATATATATATATATATATAATATATATATATATAAAATATAACCACAAGGGTTTTTTTGTGTTTGTTTGTTTTTTAATCCTATTCCACACTGACACAACATCAAATACAAAGACTACAGATTAAAGTACAGTAATGCCAGAAACCATATAGTACTAAAATGTTACTTAGTACTATGTGTTTTTTGGCAATATTTTATACTGTGGTATTTTGTCATTTGGGTGAACAGTACATACGTTGCATACATAAAAGCCTTGCTCTTTATCTTAGACTATTTCAATTTGTTAACAATCACTGGCTTACATGGAGTTACTGAAATCCTTAAAAAAAACAACTCTGGCCTCACACTTCCACATTATAGTAAGCCAGCTTTAGCTTTCAGGAAAGATGAGACAATGTTAGGACAAGCCTCTTAAATCCATTAGAATTATAATTCATACAGTTTGGCAAATACTATCAAGCAGTGTCAAAATTCACAAAGCATTTTTGGCCTGCAAGCATATTGTGGGTGTTGCTTTCAGCGTCTATTAAACACGCATAGCAGGAATAATGCTGAAGAATTAAAACTATGACCCAACAAGTGGTCACATGCATGGAATTTGTTTACAGGCTCCTGTCCTGCGATCAACAACCTCTTTAATTTTCCCGAAGAGTACAAGCTGTAGAAACGAGCTGAATCAAAGTTGCACTCCAGAAACTTTCAAAAAGCTGGTATCTGTTGCTGCTATCATCAGAATAAATACCCTGGATAAAGCCTTCTCCTGCTGTTTAGATGTATACATTTTCAAACAAATTTGCATGTTTAGAGATAACGGAAAGCCAAACATGCTCGGCAGAAGACACTGCAGCAGGAATTTGTAACTCTTGCATGTGACCTCAGAGGCATTTGAGCAGTATACCGGATAGATTTTAACCATGTGTGCAGTGTGTTCTTCCCACAGGATGTGATGCATTGTGCTTTTTATGCGAGTTCCTCAAGAAATTAAAGAAAGTGATACTCTTTTTTTTTTTTAATTATTATTCCAGAGGAATAACAAAATGCAATGGATTGCTGGAACTATAAACATATGTTGTAAGGTGGCTGCTACTGTTTTTAGTTTGAATTTGAACTTGAAAAAAGTATATCTAAATTAACATAAATTGGTCAAAACTAACTAATTATATTATGTTCTGCTCTATTATTCCTTTTCATATTCCTATTTCCAAATACATGGAATTTTTTTCCTATATTATTAGCAACAAAACAAAAGTCGGAAACTGACAAAGCCATTTCATTTGTGTCGGTATATATAATATATATATATGTATATATATATCTATATATATATATATATATATAATATATTTATTTAAATAATAAATAAACAATTATGTTGTTGAACATATGTTGTTACGGAGAGTGTAAATGCAAGACAGATAGCGTTCACTCTATGGGCCTGCTAGTTTTACTTACTGTAGTTTATTCTCGGAAGTATTTCTGATTTTTATGACGTATAAAGGCATATATTGACGTAGAGCTAAGTCTAAGATTTAGAGATCTCAGATTATGATCAAGTTCGAATTTATCATGTAATATATATAGATATATATCAATATTCATATATATTATATAGATATATATATATATATATATATATATATATATATATAATATAATGAAAGAACATCATAAAACAATACATGGCATGAAAAGGAACATTTAATAGAACGCATATACATACCCGAATTAATGTGGTATATACGTGTGATACTGTATATAGTATGCATTATACAATAATATATTGAGCAAATTATATTGCACACTATTTACATAGCATTGATTTGTCTTTGAAAGTCATCTGATCTTAGCTGTCATAATGTTTTCCTAAAACATTCAGCATGTTTAAACACGCACTATTTTCTACAAGCACACTGTTGTACTGTTACAGTTATTTGCTTTTAAATGAGACTCAACCTTTTTTCCCTAGGTAAGACGTTGCATTGACTGCTAATACAAGCAAACATCTGACTAGGGTAGATTATGTCCTTTTCCAACGGTTTAGTAGGTGTTAATTAGATTACTATGTTTCACGCATTTTAAATTAAACAATAAAAGTTAACTTAAACAGCAACCTAGCCACGGGAACATACGATTGGTATAAATAACTTTGTTCAGAGTTAGTGAATTTGACAGTGCACATGTGCGTGTTTTATAACGTCAACTACCTCCGCGTCGTCAAACTAATTATACAATAAACATGACATATAATCAAATCTAGGATTATCTTCTTGTTTCAAACAATATTGCAGCACATCAAAACATTTTCAAATAAAATGTGATAATGTGTAAATGCATTTGGCTGTGCATGTGGTTTGTTTTAATTAGTATACAGTGCGTACACATTCACTTTAGCAACATATACCATTACTATTAGTAACAGAAGCAGTTACGCTCTTTTGTAAACAAAGTCTAAAAAATTATTTTTAGAGTACCGGATACAGAACAGTAGCCACGCAAGGTAAATGTTTGTTTAAACAATGCGCCCTTTAACACGTATTTATAGTACGCCCTATCATGCAAATTCATAATAGAACATGCCAAGCATGCAGCGTATTTAGAGAAAGTGCCTGTGATACATCTACATATAAAAATGGATGTAACTTTTATCGCTGTAGTCCCTTGTTAAATAAGTCTGCCTTTCAAATACATACTGCCATCCCTTTGAAGCCACGGATTTATCTGCAGGGTCCTGAAAATCTGAGGTGGGTATAAGAGTTCAGACTTCTATAAGAAGCTTCGTTTGCAAAGGTATACTACTGGCTGACACTGCAGAATAAGTCTCAGTCATATCTGCAGTATAGCAGAGTGAAAATGTCCACGTTAGCGCACACTTTATTTGTATAATTATTTTAATAATGATAAGTTAAAACCTTTCCAGACACTTACCTCGTCTACTCCACGCGGTGCAAAGGAAAACAAGCAATACAAACAAGAGAAAAGATCGGCTGTGTGTTTGTTTTTAGTTTTTGTTCTGTCGCACTCAAGAACGAGGTGAAATCCCTTTGCTGGTCATCAGGCGGCTCAGAGACAAACAACAATGTGAGAGCAAATAACAAAAGGCAAAGCGACTGGAAACAATGGGGGAGGAGAGAATAATAATAATAATAATAATAATAATAATAATAATAATAATAATAATAATAATAACATTCTAGACACCATGTACCTCAACACGCAGTCTCCAGACTTAATTTAGTTCTCTATAAATTATCTTTACAACGGTCCCCTCATTGGACCCTCGTGCGTGCACCGAGTTTAAAGATCACTTTTCTTGTTATGACACAGTTTTGTAATGCCATGCACTGTATAAAAGACAAATGCAGTAGCATGCTACAGATCTCCTCGAATCGCTATAGAATTTCGTTTTAAGAGCCCTGTATAGTTACGTGCTACTCTACCAGAACATCAGAGACTTTTCTCAGTTTATGGCAAGAGTGGGAGAAACAAAGTGACTGATAAATACGTAGTGTGACCAAGGGTCAGTCCTTAAAGTCCAATGGGGACCACTTGATTATTCAGTTGTCATCGTACTTAGTTGCTCTCAAACGTCTCTTAAAATAGCCCCTCATAATCTATAAATAGATTTTCTGTTCGTTTTCTTGGTTATCTTGTGTAATATTGACAGCACTTTGAAACAGTCTAGTCCTCTGGTATGTTTTTTTTTTTTTTTTTTTTTTTTAATTTTATTACTTAGATGAATTATTGTTTTATTACAAGGGTCAATGAAAAAACTACGGTATGACATTGCTCTCCTTCAGCTATTAGGAGTATTGGTTGCTGAACACTCTAAAAAAGCATGTGTAGGAGTTTAACTATGGGACGCATTGTGCTGCACACACACACACACACACACACACACACACACACACACACACACACACACACACACACACACACACACACACACACACACTTTTTTAACACGTTTCTGTCTCAAAAGCCTTAACAGTTTATTTCCAGTAGGGAACACAATTCAACACTATGCATTATATAAACGTTAACCATATTAGAAAACGTATATTTGTAAGTACTATTTACTACAGCATAAAAAAAACCAAACATATATATTAAAGTGCAATATGTGTGTGAAATGTGTGATGTATTCTTCTTGTTGTTTTGATGCTATTTTGGATCTTTTCTATTTCAGTGAAATTAAGAAGTTTAAGGAACCTCTGTAGCTGTAGAATGATGTCTAAACCCAAAGTTCATCTAAATACACCAGAATGTAACCAGCCTGTCCCCCTGCAACACTGCTTCTAGCAGATGTGAGAAATAACACACCACACACTATGCCTATGCCTGTACTTCCTATGCTGCTACTTGTATTTCTTTACAGGGGACAAGTTTATGGTTACACTCTTGTGTACCAAGTATCATGGTTAGACAATGTATATGAGAGCTTTACTGAGGCCACAGGGGTCACCATAATTTGGAGGTAGTGAAAGTAAAGTTTTTAAAAACGGTCATACTTCTCAGTGCTATGTGACGGGAGCATGGCTGGGTTTGTGTTCACACCTTTGCTGAATATATATATATATATATATATATATATATATATATATATATATATATATATATATGTTTTTAGTGGGGGGTATGCTGCCGTATCTCCATGGGTACAAGAGATCGTTACTTGGCCTTGTGGCTACCATGACACATCGCCCAAGAGAGCTGTCCAAATTAAGGTCTGCTCACACCTTGAGTCCACTAATGCATGGTGTAACAGAAAGACAATGATTGTTGGTGGTAAATCTCCCTCCTGACTTGCAAGGGCGCGAAGTAACGGGAACAGAGTACCCTGGACTACTTGGCCTGACGCTTCGTTCCGAGGGTTAAAAGGAAATCGGTCATTTAGAAAAGGGCCGGAGCTTCGGTACACTAACTCATTGGCCCGGAAGGGAAATTATGTGGCAGCCGCGGATTGGAGAAGCAGCTGCAATCATTTCCCAGGAGGTCATGAGTGATGGTATAAATAGCGGTTGAAGTAAAGTAATCTGTTCCTTTATTTTGGTTAGTATGAAGTGACCCAGAAGGACCTGTGTTTTTGTGAAGTAATCATGAGTGTTTGTTTTGTACTTTCTATTTGCTGCTTATTATCACTAGACAGCTAACATGTTCAGATGCCAGCACAAACCCACACTCTACAACAGCACTACACTCATATCACAATGAACTGTATTTATCTCAAATACAGATCTGTTAGTCGTATATTCTGGTATCTGCATCCATGACCTTACAGACATATAATCATAAAATCTGCACTCTGCCTTGTAAAAAAAAAAAAAAAAAACAACAACAAAAAAAGACGAGCATGACCTACTTCCATTTAACATATTTCTTTGAAAAGAAAAAGGAACCAAGTGTAAACTGTGGAACTGTACAAAAACTCTGTCCAAACTCTGTCCTTCTTTGAGGCAAAAACAGTAGATGTTCCCATTTTTAATACATGTCATGACTGAACCCTCAAATACAGAATTAAAAATGTTTTTTTTTCTGGGGTTTTCTGTTTGTTTTTTGGAGTATGACTGGCAGCACTAGACAATTAAGTCCTCTGTTTTTCCACAGAGCGGGGATTGCTTGCCTGTTCCAGAGGGGCTATTCTCTTAAGCGGACGATGGAGCAGGTCAGTTTCTGTGACCATGCACATCTCTAGCTCCTTATTTTATTCATTTTGTGATGTAGCCCACTGTCCATCAAGCTATAAACTGCAAACGCCCAAGCCAGATTCAGACTAAGGCCCTGCTGCTGAATAACATATATCACATATCACTCCGCTTTATAAAGTCCCAACATATTGCAGTGGGTTGTCAGTGGTCTTTCACTGAATTCAAACTAGTGACTTAAAAAAAAAAACAAACAATGAAACTATGTCTACTCAAGCCATAACAAATAATCTTATACCACTCCTGCAGGTGGAATCTTTTGTTCTTTGCATAGCAATTACTATTGTTTCCGTTTATTATACAAGCAATGGGAAGAATAAAAGTACAGTAAAAGGCTGAGTAAGTTGCTTCAAACAAAAAGTGCTATATCTGCCCTCTAGTGTTAAGAGGATGCTATGACAGCATCTCTTAATGAGGTATTGGAGGACCCTGCCATTCAGTGCTGCATCCCTGTCGTATGTCATGGACAAAATGCCTTTTGAATTTCATTTTTGCAGTAGTAAATCGCCATAAGTGGACGTTGTCGGATATGAGGTTGTGTCTCTCATATTTGTTTAGAGGATGTGGAAAAGCACTTGGAGTTAAACACAGTGCAAGGAAGGAAATTTAGTTCAGGCAGTGCATCCTGTTCAACTTAAACACAAACATTTTTAAACCATGCCACCCTGTGTCGTTCATTTAAGAGGATCCTTTAGGTATCAATCAAAATCCTTAAACATGTAACAAAATATCCAGTTTTCATTTATTAATTAAATAAAATAAACTCCATTAACATTGTCTTATTTGTGTTCTTTCATGTTGAGAAATGGTGAAAAAATGGTCTAAGGCATAAAATGCCAAACTGAATCACTTTTTCATTTTAAGATTGAGAACTGCTTGAGGTGACTGAACCAGGTGAGAAAGGGCTGATTAACATGTACAAAATTCAATTATTGTTTGACCAGGATGAGAACCCATTGATATGTCTCGTTTGCAAGGGGGTCCTAGAAATGGCAACTGTTAACATAAGACAATCTTAAATAACCAGCTAAACAATATCCTCCCCATTTATTAGAAATGCATATAATATTATTGATGTGCAATTCATTTCATACAGTTTATGAGAATCTTCTTTAACAGTCATTATTATGTGCTGCCATCTAAATAGTGAAGATTTTTACGTTATTATGAACCCTTTTTTAACACTGTAGCCCTAGTGGAGGTAGGGGCAGGTTAATGATTACAATCTGGTGTTATAGCTGTACTTATAGATAAGACATGTTTCTCATAGTTCTATTGAGATCACATGGGTGCTTTAAACTCCAGGTGTAATGACTAACAGAAAATGATGCATACAGATTCTAAAACCATCTCTTGCAAATAGGGTAAAAATGCATTTTTGATTATTTTCAGATTAAGTGAAAAAAATGAATGCCCAAAGGGAAATACATAACATGCTAAAATGACAAACCTGATCTCTGATAATCAGGGAGATATGAAGAGGCTAATAGGCACTTTCGCTTTCTTGAATTAACATGTGTTTCAAACAGTAACACGTAAAGCAAAAAAGGCAAAAATGGTACTTCCTGTTTACAAAATCCTCAGATCAGCATGGCAGCCTCTATAAGGAGCAGTCTGTTTCTTGTTATACACACATGTTTTCAAAAAGATATTGTGCTACTGCAATTTTTTATATTAACATTACAAAGATATGATAAGCAATACTGCAGCAAGGTTGTGATCGTTAACTCCAAGCAAAAATCTCTCTCTTTTTTTTTTAAATAGTAACATTTTGACAGCACATAGTGAGACAAAATAAAACTGACCACAAATGCAAAAAGCACAAATCTGAAAAAGAAAAACGGGTTAAACAGTGTGGATTGGAAAAAAAAAAGTTGTCTTCTTGCATTGCACCATAATGCCCTGCAAAGCATGGAAAATGTATCTACAAGTGATTTTTTAATGTAACTTTAAAAGTGTTTATTTTTTTTTTTTTCAGTTTTCCGAAAGTATCATTTTAGCAGTTTTGCCCTATTAGCAGGTAAGGGACAAACTATAAAATGAATACTTTAGTTATGATAAAATACAATTTTATACCTTAACCAAGCTCTTTAATGTCTGATTGGTTTGAGCATCAGCAATGTACCAGTATTTCAGTTTTAACCCTGACAGGAGCCTTTATTTGCATACAGGAACCTATTTCTGGATATTGAATATGGAAGTTGTCTCCGAAGTTTCAGAAATGAGGGGTGAACTATAAAGTTGAACCCTTGACAGTTCAGCTATAAATCAGCAGGTACATGTAATAGGTAAATTGATAATAAAGAACATGATCACAGTGATAACTTTATGGAGACATAAATCCCAGCTAAGCAGACAAGATGCACTTACATTAGTAACTTCCAAAACCCTTCCTCAGTAATGGCATGCAGTTTATCACACATCTCCTGTAACACAAGTCAAATACAACGACAGGTGCACTTTACTATAGAATGGCTTGATACCTTTAAATGATAACTGGAACAACTATGAGTTTAATTTTGGAATTTAACATGGGCTACAGACAAATTGTGATACTACAAAAGTCATTTCTTTACCTTGTTTATTTATAATTTTTTAGAAATCATATAAATTTAGTAAAAAAAAAAAAAAAAAAAAACGCAGCTGACTAAACAGTCTTAGCTTCTGTTAACTGATCCATAAAATATTACACAAAGGAGCAGTTATGATTTAATCTTCATTGGCTAAAACAACATTTTACTAACATGACCTGCTGCTGGGTGTGGTAAGTTTAAACTAGCTTAGTGAATTGTTTTGCTTTTACGATTAGGACACTATTTAAATCTACTGAAATCTGACCAAAAATAAATATGATCAACTAAATACAGGACAAAGTAGGCTACAGTTCTTCCTTGTCCCACATTAACTTGCTGGCAATCTATCATCCAGAGTGATATCATTCTTAAAATAGTACCATTTAACCCACACAATAGGGGTTATTTCCAAAACTTGGTAGGTGATTTACTTAATTTAACATGTTCTAAAATATAAATTGTACCATAGTGAATCACCTTTTTAGTTCCAGAGCTTTATTTACAGAGGTTTTCCAAGCTGTCAATCTCAACTGTGTGTGAGGACATATCAAATATATAGCGGAGTGCTCTAACCTTGAAAAGATACCACACATGGTTTTAAAGCTGAAACTCCAAGTTCCTTAACTGAACCATCACTGTAGAGCATTTGCAGTTAAATTAAATTAACCTGCCTTAAATGCGGTTCGGTAATCAAGTGTCATCTCAAATGAAATGGGCAAAGTCATTAATTTGCTGCAGTCATAATTTCATTTATTCAGTGTCGGCCAATATGTGACTCCTGGGGAAAATGTACAGTACACATTTACTCTGTCTAAAGAATATGTCTATTTTAAAGATTTACAATTCTGAATTATTTAGATACTTTAGAAAAAGGGCACATTTTCACAGAATAAAAAGCAGTGCTCTTAGAAGAAATTAGTCAAACTCATATCAAGGGGTGAAATATAAAATGCGTTAACATGAAGAACTAGACTTAGCAAGGCATGTCAAGGAGGAACTGCACAGTAAGAATAACTCATTTTCTATGTATCTTTGAATGCAATATCTCGCCATCCCAAATTATTAACTCTTATATCTGCTGGGTACCACAGTATGCCAGCACAAATAAATAACAATGTATATTAAAGACAGCCACTTCCTAGAAAAACAAGACTAATACTTTTGTGAGAAACTGTGTGAGGAAAAACAAGAAAAGTTGAGCAAATCTGTTCCTATTTAATTTAATGCCTGTCATGCAGTTTGTGACCCCATACTATACATAAACCCACAACAAATACATGTACAGTATATGTCATTTTGCTCAGACTAGATGTTGGAAGGTTAGACGTTTATCTCTGGCCAGGTTGGTTATTTTTAAAGTCACGGTTTCTTATGATCCCATCTGTTTTTTATGTAATGGCTGGTCTGCATTGGACTGCAAGTGCTACTCAATATGCAGAGTACTGTATATCAGGTAATGTTTAAAATGGATAAACCTCAGGGATGTTTTATATAGCTGTGTAGGTTTTACATTGCTTTTTAGAAGTATGCCTTTATAATACAATAGTATAACCAGCAATCAAACTAGTCACCTTCTGACCCCAGTATGATTGTGTTTCCAACAACACCCTCAAGAGTTCCTAATCATGTGCATCTCACTTTCTGTCCTCAAAGTCACAAATCTTTCATTATTTTAATAGTTAAAAGGTATATAATTTATTGGAGCCCAAGTTCCCTGAATAATATCCTGGATATGAGGTCATGTCATATCAATGGTTAACAATGGGTATTGTTCAAAAGCCTTCAAGGAAGTCACTAAACTTGGTTTCCTGCAGTTGATATGTAAACCAACACATACAGAAAGAGGTATTTGATATTGTTTCAGGTAGAAAGTTCCACTCACACAATCCCTAAGGACACTGACTTTCCCAGAGTCAGAATAAGCACAGTATTAATCCCAGAGCCTTAACTTAGTGTTTAATAAAGGGCACATGAAATAACAGTGCTGTGCAGTCTATGTGTTGAACTGTATTTAGAGCAAGAATACGGAATATGGCTGTAGGGAAAGGTGAGAGGGAGGCAGTTATTGCAGCCATAACAAGTATATTTGACCAAAAGGAAGGCTGGTTTCAAAACATAAAGCAGGCGGTTTCTGAAAATACAAACATAACATGATGGCTTACTGCAAGTTGTTTACATGACCTTATCAATACAACATTGGCTTACCCTAAGTGTACCTGAGACGTCCATGTTCAATGTGAAAACCATGTGTGAAAAACAATTACTTTGTTTACTTTAACCAAGGTGTAGGTTTTGCTATAACGCTTATAGTCATGTTGACTTGGCCTTTATTATAATTCAAAGAACTTTATGCTCTACAGGCTGAGGCATAAGATTTACCTATTAATTACATTCTACAATCAGCCTAGCCTTAATAATAATTAATTAAAATAAGCTTCAGTCATTACAAAAAAGTAAGAACATGTTATTGACTTTGCTGTAATTAATTGTCCAGGAATAAAAATCTGTTAGAAATAATTTTGCAATTGTTTACTTTTGAGCCTGGGAGACAGGGTGATTCATCAGCAATTTGATGCAGTTTCAAAAATCCTTTCTTTACATTTAAGTTCGTCAGCTCCCTAACCACTAGGATTTTTTCAGTTTAATTTAAAATGGAAGCTTGTTGTTTGCCTGGGACAGGAGATACAAGTCCTTATTTTCAAAGCTTTCCTATTATCACAACAATCTCCACTTTTATCCTAACCTATGGTCTTAAGACAGGTAAAATACAGTCTTATAAAAAGATTGCTACTTTCCACCCAGCATAAAACATTTTAGCTGGTAATCCTTTAAGCAGGGGTGCCCAATCCTGGTCCTGGAGGGCTGGTGTCCTCCTGGATTTTGTTCCAATTGTCCCCTACATTAGTTAATTGGACCAATCAAGCACTTATTAGAAGCTTAATTGGTCCAATTAAGCAATTTAGTGTACAGTTGGAACAAAAACCAGGAGGGACACCGGCCCTCCAGGACCAGGATTGGGCACCCTTGCTTTAGAGTAACCAGCTCAAAAAGAAAAAAAAAAAAAAAAAAAAAAATCATAGCTTATATGGTGCTCTATCAGATGCTTGATTGCTTTGTTACATATGTCTATGGCAGGCAACAAGAACTAAAAAGCACTCCTGAGCTGAAAGCACAGACTTAAAGTACCAAAAAGAAAAAAAAAAACAGAAATGGCAAAAAGAAACACTTGAATTTCAAGAAAATAAAAACTGATGAAATTACATTTGAAACTATTGGAAGCTTTTTAAACAAAGATTTTACCAGAATTATTTACAGTTATAATTCATATTGTGGGAAACCAGAGAGCCTAGAGTTATATTTGTCATGGCCCTAAAAAGGTTAAGCTAACCACTTAGCAGCCTGCTTATTTTCAAAGACCAGTCCTTTGTGAAAGCATTTACAAAGGGGTCCTGTGTCTCCTGCATGCAACAAATGTGAAGGATACCACCTTAGCCGCAGTCTCAAACCTCTCTGCGGGTACTGGCAGATGGAACAATTTCATGTTAGGATTTGGCACATGTCCATGCTGTGACCTCCTGGCCCAGTGATAAATGTGCTACTAACTGAACCCCAATACCAAACTGACCATGGAACTTTGCAGAATGTAATGCATCTTAGTCGGTCAATCAGACCCTATAACAATTAAACATGTCCACATTCTTTTTTTCCGCCAGTACTTATTTTAGTTAATTAAGTAAAGACTGATTTAGGGGACCCGGTATTGCTAACATTTTATTTTCTTTAGTTGTACCGTATGAAAGGCAGTAGTAGCTTTGTTGTTTCTCTGCACAAAAGACTACTGAGCATTGCCCACAAGCTGTGAAAGGAGCCTTTGTTTCCAACACTGTTTTGTTAGGAAATAGTTGCTATTTAGGTCTCCAAGAGGGAATATAAAACTGTGCTCACCTAATCAAACAGACTAGTAAATGCAGTCGAGACCAGTTAATCCAACAACCCTAAATTCCACAACCCAGCTAAGAAAAACACATCTATATAAAGAATAATTTACTGCCATTATAAATCATGAATCTTAAAATTACAGGGATGTGTTATTTTAATGACACGGCACACAGGTATGTGCACTAGTTTATATATCAGGAAATATTATGGAGAGATCTTTCATAGATCAATAAAATAGAAGCCAAGTGGTTAAGCAGAGGGGACATCACTCAATTAGTAGATGTGCTGTCACTGTCACCCCCTACAATAGAAGCATTTTATTGCCTCTACGTTTACACATCCTTTGTAAGACACTCTAGATTCCTGGCACGCTAAAATAAATAAGAGAAGAAATCGTGCCAGTCTCTCCACACATACTAGCAGTACATCACATGTTTTCTAAAACATGACAACAGTTACTTCAATATGTATATTAAGCCTAAAATACTTTGATATATTGGCAATAAATGCAAAATATTTGGTCGCAAACACATTTACATACAGAAAATACATTTGCAGACATAACAAGATGCATTTAATTATAAAAACAAATCTATTTTTACACTGCCTTATACAGAAATATTTTGGATTCGCCTGGACTTCTTAACTAGGCCATTGTATTTATCGAACCATTCACACCACTGTAACAAATACCAAATGCAGTTACCTTTAAGAGAATGAGGTTAAAGTGTTTTTCCTATTTAAAGTGAAGGTAGTATGATGTTTACAGTTATATTCAGTGGTTCCATTATTGAATATTAATCATGTTCCTCTGTATCATGCAGTGACCTTTCAACTCAGCTGGGCTCTTTCTAATATTATAAAGAAGGTCAGGCCAGCAGTGGTGAAGGGCAACCATGTCAATGGAAAGGTGAAAAAAAATACATTTGCATCTATTTATTCTTTAAAGTGATAACACAGTATAGTTTGAAAATAAAACATTACGTTTGATATTTTAACCCTATGACAGTACGGTAATTACACAAGCTTAGCATGCTTTACAAGAGCTAACTTATCAGAGAATGGTACTCAACATGAACAAATCTCTGTCAATGTAGCATTTTCCCCCTAGGAATGGTCACCTACACTTCTGTCTATGGACCACACTAATCCTGACAAACATATTGAACCATCCTAACATCTTACAACAGTATCTAAACCTAAAATCCAAAATAATACAGATTAATCTACTGAAAATCCCAGAATGCCAGTAAATCTCTATAATGCTTTGGCTGCATCACATTAAATAGGAGTTGGACACTTGCCTCAAGCCTTTTCCACAGCAGTATCTTGCCTGGCCATCAAAGGGCTCTGTTCATGTCTCCATTGGCTAACATTGAGCTGTTTCTTATACGGCATGTCTGTGGGAATAATTAGCTAAGTACACAAAACGTAAAATCTTAATCTTAAAACTGATTACATTTTGAAAGATTCACTGTTACAGCGTGATTGTAAAAGAAAGCTCTGTTCGTAGGAAGTTTTTTTTTTTTTGGACAGTAGCTGCATAACAGTTTCAGAGAATCTCTTTACTTAAATGTCATTTCAAAACAGTACCTCACCTTCTTAAGGGTGCATTATTTACCTTGCTATATGCAACACCTGTTAATTTATTGGTTCCTGTTAAGGCCTTAGCTAACAATATTGGTCTCTTGGTAAAGAAGGGGTGGAAAATATGTCTTGTAACACAATTTCCTGTGCATTGTGGCATTTCAGGGGGTACTGACCTTTTCAGAATGTATATCCTTTAAAATCACCCCTCCCCCCCTTCCCTCACACACACACACCCATACCCACTACCCCAGGGCCTCCTGAAGTAATACTTGCTCTGTGGCAGCCATGCTGTATAAAATGCAACCAGATCATAAACAATGACAAAGGACTTCTCAGTTGAAAATTTTAACTCCAGGCCAGGTATGTATTTTTATTATTTTTTTTTCTTTTGGCTTCGCAGTCTCATCATAAAGACCCAGTGTATGACTTCTAAAGCCTGTAGACCAGTGGTAATTAAAAACAACATTGATAGCATAAGCCACTCTCTGTGGTCGGATTCAGTATGCAGTGCAGGCACTTATTAGGTTAGTACAGATAAACCTGAACTCAGAAACCTGTAATTTACAGTCCACAAATATTGAAATACCCCAGAAATTTAAACCATGTGGATTATTCCATCCCAGAAAAAAAATTCCAGACCGACTGGGATCTTCAAAATTTTAGGGAATACACTAAAAGTAAATGTGAAGTGATCTTTGGTTAACCTATGCAACATGAACAGTGACTAACTACAAGATATGAACTGCACTAGCAAAACAAGAATTACCTGGACATAGCACTTGCTTAATTTCCAACAACCACATTTTTTTTTTTCATTTTAACCCACGTCACTATAAGATTTCTGCAACTAGTCACAAAAAAGGCAAAAGGACTGTCCCAGGAATCATATGTAGCCTTTCTTTAGGGTTTAAAACACACCCTAGTCCTGCACCCAGTCATGGATTTCAGAATGACTTAAACTAAATGGCTGGTTTACTTTCTGATGGGTCAATAAATTTGCCTAGCACCACTGCTATCCAGCTCAAACATACTCAACCGACTGTCCAAAACACACCCTAAACAGGCAACTATTGGTTTACAATTACAATTACCAGTTGGAAGAAAACTCACAGCTTTTATCTTACAGAAAAAAATTATAGTAAGACCTAACCTGATATCAAATCAATGTTTGTATTCATATACATACACGTGAACTTGTTTTTGGTAAAACATGAAGGAGCATGGTACTAAAGAGATTGAATTTAGACGGCTCTTCAAGATTCTCTTTAGACTTTAATGAGCAAAGGGAAGATTAAACAGTACAAAATAGACTGCATTTTGTCACAGAGATTAAATAGCATCCCAAGAAGATGGAACTTGAATTAGATGAATAAGAAAGGAAGCAGCTATTTCAAGTTTGGTTCAGTCTATTATATATCGCAGTATATTATTATATATTCGGCCACTATATATTATTATATATTGGATATATTATATATATAAGATATATATATATTGATTGAAAGAAGCATTATGAAATCACCCACTCAAAGGAATTCAAAATAAATGAACCATACTGTCTTCAAATAGTAAATGACAGTTATGCAGCACGTTTGCAATCACTACTTTAAAGCACAGTATTTCTAAAACGAAAAACTGTAATTAACTCACTTTGTCATAATAAACATACAGAACAAGAAAACTGACACCATGCAATGATCCTGGAGCTTTTGTAGGTCTGCTGTATATTACAAATGAAATCACATTTCTAACTCAAGACAATGACTGCAATGTGTAGCACATAAAAAGAAACCATACTTACTAATAAAATAATGCTTTGTAACTACTTTCCACCAGACTTGTTATCTATATGAAAGAATGGTATAAATCTCAAGAATTTAACTGTGTTGAAAACCTACACAGAAAATTACACATATATTTTATTGTGCATTAACAGTAATTTTCAGTTTTATGGGCATTATTTGATCTTAAGTATGCATATATTTCTGGGGAACATTTAAAACAGGGGTATATATCTTTATGCTATTACAATATCAATCTAATAAATACACATAGAGCTCTTGGGTTATGTAAAAAGTATTGGACTTTACAATTATTATAGTGCCAACTTGTTAACTGCAACTTATTTAAAACTAAACATACATTTGAGCTTTAATAAATGTAACTATAAATCACTTTTCTTTTTTGTTTTTTAAACAAATATAATGCGATCAAAAGTCAGTGGTTGCAGATTTATTCTAACAATCAAAGGACGAATAACCTACTTAAAATGACAGGTTGCAGTGCACATCTAGCAATTATCAATGGGAATTTCTTCATACAAATGCAATTGAATCAAAATATACAGTTTATTTTGCACTTTCAAGGCATTGAACAGACAGGCAGTGGATACATTTAATTACAGTCTTAAAAGATGTTTTTGTTTATTGTCATACTTAATGATATGAGGGAAGCAAATGACAAAATTACAGCAAGCACACCAAAAAGGGGTTGATGAACTTGCTTATGCTAAATAGCATGCTAAGCATCATTGATGTGCAAATACATGATAATGCTATGCTATTGGTTATTTTCTATCAATTGGGTGTCATTTTGAGTGTTTTATTTTTTTTTCCACAAAGCATGAGACACATTTTCAAGTAGTTTGGGATGCAACAGCTTTAAATACTGTCTATACAGTTTAATACTGAATATGCAAATGTCACTCCCATTGCAGTACAGGTAAAAGCTGGACATATTAATACAATTGTTTTTCTTCCTGTTAACAATTGTACACTGTTGTCTTTACTAATAAAACCCTTTTACACCAAATCAGTAGAAACTGGGATCAATTATTATCCCCTTTACTTTTCCACTAATTTGTAAATACATTTCTCACTTCTTTATATTTTCTTTTTACTTTTCTAATTTCTTCAATCCTAATAAGCCCCAGCATATTAACAGAGCTAAATCAATTAACCCACTATATTACAATTGGTGGTCCTGTCCATGTTCTTGTATAATGATGGGTCGCGTCCTAATTAAAATGAAATAATCCTTTAATTTATCTGTCGTAATTTGCCAACTCCCTTTATACATCCCAAAGACTATCATGTATGTATTTTTCAGCTGACTTCACATTCTATTCACATTTCTTTCCCCCCAAAAGAACCAACATTACAGGGATGCTTTGTCACAATATTTACAGACCTTGACATGAGAAAGTATTCTAAAACACCAGCTTGATTTTATAAACATTTTCCCGATTAAATTACTAAACCCCTTTTCAAATCCATGTCGGTCTCTCTAACGTATCCCTACTGAGATGTCAACCTATCTAACACGTTTGTCTTAACACTGATAGAGCTGTATTTTCCAGACTGCTTTTAGGCCTAGAGTGGACTATATTAACATTACATGGTTTCACATTGAATTTAATAAATATTTAAATACTGTTATTCCAACATTTTATGTAGCCAGCTCAGGCCATTTTAGAAAATGTTGCTTTTTTCATTATTGCTTCTTTAATATTAGTAATGATCAAAAATAATTAAAACATTTAAAATTCAGTAAGCCTTAAAGAGAAATCATTTTCTGAAATGGTACTGATCAGCTCTATCGGATAGAACCGTTTAAACACTCACTTGGTTTTATGTATTCTGATAATCCTAAATTCAGATTCCTTGATTTTGTTTAATAATTTATTAGTTTTTTGTATTATCATACACTGCATCCAACCTCTAACACACATTACAAAGCACACACATTCTAAAAAGAGTTGTCTGCACACATGTTCTGATTTCATTGTGAACCAACAATGAAGTCCAATCATTTTACACACCATTTCAAGGGGGCTGACCAGAAACTGGGTCATAAAGTGGAGTTGACAGAAGTTCTAAGATTGAAATATATTCCCAGGCTTTACATTGATTTCACTATTGATCATAAACATTGTGATGTTCTGTATGCTGTATTTGTCTACCATATCGTAACATTGCAATACTCTACAGAAACTTACTTACATGTAAACCTTCATAGCCTATGTTTTTGTATTTCGAAAGCGATATTAAGGGAAAGGCAGTCAGTTGTATGGGTGTTATATGTGATTGATATTAAGTGAAGTGTGATAATAAAGAAAGTGATATTATCAGGAGCTTGTCCCCATCGTCTCTCTTTATATTCTGTTTCAATGTGATCATATTAAACAGAGTGTAACATTAACATGACTGGTATTAAGCAGGTTACACTGTACATAAATAGGGCCAAACTGCCATAAAATTGTTTATTTTGTCTTAGAAAAAACATTTGAAACTCTGCATACATGCATTTTCATTTAATGTGTTTGCAATTGTATCTACTTGTCCTAAAGCACTGGTGCCACCTACTGGCATGCAAACTCTGACCTCAGTGAGTACTTCGCAGTGTCTACAGCCTCTTTAGATTGAATACATTTAAAATACCTTTTTTTTAGTCCAGTATTTCAATGCTAACAGAAGAGAAATGGAATTACTATGGTTACCATTTGTGACCCAGCTACCTCATTAACGCAGACCAATAGAAAGTACTCTTCATGTTCTTCTGAATACTACTGAAATCTCCTCAAAGTACATCAAGAAAAAGAAGATTCTATCATGCTATTTCATACTGACTTTACTCATATTAGCCGTTTTTCCCTTTGTTAAATTGTTATTGATTGCTGTTCTATACCCAGGGAGTTTCAGCAATATAACACAAATACTGCAGGCAATTCGTGTGGTTCATTAATCATTGTTTATTATTGGACAGTGCCCCAATCCCAGTTCATGTGAAAAAAAAAAATACTAAAAGAGTTTTTAGCTTTGGCCATGTAATAATGCAATGTAGTTACTAGCTTTGAAGAAAGAGTTAAAAAATATTATTGGGTACACACCGTCTATTGCAAACCTGCATCTTTATCACCTTGCTGATAAAGCAGTGTGGATAGGGTATTGACAATGTTGAATTTTCCCTGTAAACCAAAGTGCATACAAGTTGACCAACATATCTCCATACATTTCAGGTGCTCAGAAGATAGAATCTACTACATTTTCTCAGAACTTAAAGGTTGGCAGCTTTTTAGTTTTTCAGGTGGCTGTATGGCACAGCATTTTTTAATGTAGATATATGTTTGCTCCAATATATTCTGTTTCTTTCAAAACTTTAGTTTTGCTGCATGTTTCCCAAAGGCAGGCATTCTCAACAAGAGGTAAAATAGACTTGACATGATCTGGGGCAAAAATAAACAACACACAAATCAATCACCATGGAGCAGAGTGTATGTCATTTGTTCTCACAGATCTTGCATTACAACTCAGCATGCAAATTAAGAACTGCCAACCACTGAACTATACATGATGGTTAATTAAAGCAACAGTTTCTACAGCAACCTTTTATTTGTTTTGATTTAGTTTTTATTTTTTATTTTTGAAAACAAATTGTGTTGATGTCAGTACAGCATTATATTATCGAAGTCAGTAGTAATTAGTACTGTAGTTTATAATGCAGGTATGTATTTGTCAAAACGAATGTCGTAAAACATATATATATATATATATATATATATATATATATATATATATATATATATATATATATATATATATATATATATATATATATATATATATATATATATATATATATATATATATATATATATATAAAGAAAAAACCACGTGTCAATATTAAACTTTACAATGTTAAAAAAAATTTTTTTTACAATCTATAACCATCAGATATTGGTAGTGTTTAACAAAAAAAATTTTTTTTTAATTTTTTAATTGGACAACCTGACACACAAAAAAAAAAAATAAATAAAAAAAAAACTTTAAATAAAAAAAAGTGCCTTTAGAATTTACAGCTTGTGTTTGAAATACTGCCTTTCAAGTTTTTTTGCATCTAGAATTCCATATCTCTTATTCTTTAATAACTGTTGAATTGCTACAGTTGTCATTTATCATTGGCATTACCTAAGTGTTCTGTAGAAATCCTTCTTACACTGGATACAGGCTTCACCTCTGGGTCTTGGCTGAAATGTAACTTGAACATTGGTCTACAGCACAAATAAAGCCCCATCATCACAGCCAGTTTTGGCTCTAAAACAAAAAATCCTAAATCCATTAAACTCAGCAAGAAATGTTCCCTTGGCAGACAAAAGATCTGATTCACCATATTTAGATTTATTTAATCTGCCACTGTTAAATAAGTCAGATATTAAACAGACCCCCAATGTTTGCCTACTAAAATCACTGCAGCTTGTTCAAGGCTCCGTTAACCACTGAATAAAATGTATTGTTATATTATAACAAAGTATGCAGTGGTGTAAACATGATGCTTCTTCTAGACCTACAAATAATTAAATATGTGGATTTGGATATTCTCGTAATTAATTAATGTGCTCAATAAATGACCCAACAATTACACATTTACTAAATCATTGTGTTTTTTTTTGTTGTTTTTTTTTCAGACAAACACGTGTCATGAATATACTGTGACCTTTAGTTTGCATTAACCACCAACATAATTTCAAATGTTCAGCTTATTCTTACATACAGTAATATGATCCTACAGAAACATGTTTGCTTTATGGAGTAGTATATGCTAAGATTTTATTACTTTTACAAACCAAAACCTTCAAAACCTTGACTCTAGATACAGTTTACTTGCTTCCAATTACTAACTTCCAATGAATTTTAATGTCCAACACAGCTGCAAATACTAGGACTTCGGTGTCAGCTGTTCATTAATCACAATCTCCTTTGTGCAGCTGTTCAAAGTGCTGTAGAGAAAAAAACAAACCCCCAAACCCATCACAGGTTTCCTATATAGGCCGAGGTAGTAGGAAGACTAGTTTACGAATCCTTTTTGTCTTTCAACGAGTGTGTTAGGTCACCATGACCTAGCCTACACCCACAGTATGTGCATGTAAAAATGTAACTGACATATTCAAATATTCTACAGAGATTTATTAAAATAATGTCCATACCCAACTGATCAATATGTCCGAGTAACTTACAACAAACGCAAAATACATAAATAATGTAGCAGGCACATTACGTTCACTCGAAACATGAAGACATGGATTGAAAATAAGAATCACTGGGAAACATGCTTAGAAAATACTGACTCTGTCTTATTTATAAGTAGGCGTTGGTTATCTAAGCTTTATCTCTTATTTCAAATATATTCACTTATAAAATCATAATAATACCCTTCGAAACAATTAGTTTTGTGTTTTTATTGTAATGCTTTATCCATTTTCAAATATACTGCATAAAGAATTATATAAACAGTAAACATGCAAC
This sequence comes from Polyodon spathula, assembly GCF_017654505.1. Lineage (NCBI taxonomy): Eukaryota > Metazoa > Chordata > Actinopteri > Acipenseriformes > Polyodontidae > Polyodon > Polyodon spathula. The sequence goes on along the minus strand of NC_054541.1, from coordinate 27,784,707 downwards.
TTACTTTACAGTGTAATTTAATGTAACATTTATGTTTGGGAAACATATATTGTAAAGATCATCATTGATCATTGAACATTCTGAGCATTTCTTAAATTAAACAACCAACATAAGCAGTTGTCTGCTGAATCATAGTTTATATGTATCTGTTTAAGCAAAGTTGGGTCATGCATTGAGAAATCACCCCCCAAAAAATACCCAGCCATTTCTGATTTACGCCAAACTCTGTGCTCAGGCTTGTTCAACAGCCTCAACCTTTAATCAATCTTTTACTCAAAAATAATTGAGAATATATTAAAAACACATAAACAAAGTCCTAAACAAAGTTTTTTGACCTTTGGGAAAAACCCCAATAGTATAAATCTGAAAAACTGTTTTATGGAAAGGTTACTCTCTCTGCTTTGCATATACAAAGCTTTCATCTGAACCATCCCAGCAGAGTCTCATAACTGTTTCCGAGGCACTAGCAGCGAGGCAAGAGCATTGAAAACTGAAGCTTATGCTGTGGAAGGCAGTCTTGCAGAATGAAAATATATAATTTTGGGTCAAAATCTGTCCATCACACCACACAACTAATTGTTTGTCTTTCTCTTGGCTGTTCCCCAATACCATCACAATTTGAAGTCCAGTTTATGGTGATAAGATTGACTCCATAGTATTGGTTTTTGTATGGCCAGCATAGCCATCACTGAAATACTTAATACTTTTTGAGGGCAGTATTTCTGTTGGTGGAAGAGTTTGGATTGGGAGGAGTGCACAGCTAACGTTAAAAAAGACATCATGGTCAACAGAATAATTCCACTGGTTAAAGAAATCTCTCTTTGCAAGCCATGCTTTCAGATAGTATTGCACTTGAGTGGCCATTTCACATAGATGAAATTGTTCCCACCCCTTCACTTGATATATTTGACAGAAGACACTGCTGATGTGAAATGACCCAGGAAAAGTAAGTGTGACAGAATGAGACATGGAAACTGAGATATTATGTTTTAAAATACAAACACATATTTGCTATGGCAGCAGTTTGTTTTTTCTTCCAAACTGAACACATGAGACCGATGTAGCTAATGAATGAGCAAAACAGATATGATTCATGTAAATATTTTGTTAACTACAATCACTTTACAGGCACTCAGCATTAACACAGATACAGATTCACAGATTCATAGCTAATTCCCACACCCAGCTTCAAGTCTTGTGTATCTCTAATGCACAAAAAACGATGAGAATCCCCTGAGATGCTGAAGAAGACACTTTCTTACAGGAGGGAGTTTTGTTTCTTGTATCTATGCAGATACAATTTGGATAGTTTAATTGAAAACCTCTTTAAATAATTTAGAAACTTATATCAAATTCATGCACACAGGGAGGAAATAATGGCAGAGAAGGATGTCAAATGCTGGATACCCCATGAGAACATGTTATGCAATGTTCAATGCCCAGGTCTCACTTCAGCTTCCACAAGAGACTACAACTTGTATCAAATGAGAAAAAGTGTAATTTACTGGTGTGACTTTTGTTCCAGCTATTTATTATGCAGAATATCCTGGAATGGGGGTAAAGCTAGATTTTTTTGACAGCAAACGAAAAACACACTAAGATAGCTCTGGGGTAGGAATGTGCTGCTTGCGCGTTTAATAAAGGAACAAAATAAAATGTTTGAACAAACAAAAACACTTTTACAAAAACAAACGGCACGTTGGCCAAAACAAACACCAAACCAAACCAAACAAGTATCGTGCTGGTGTATAACCAGCACACATAGCAATTTTTTTATGTTTAATATGAAATGTCTCCAGGCACAGAGCGCCAGCAAAATTCACAATATTCTATTTTTTCCCATAGGTGGTCATGTGGGACGCAGAGGTCATGTGACGTAGGTGCGTTGGGAAGAGTGCGAGTGTGATGAGATAGTGAGATGCCATTGACTGAGCTAAGACACAGTCCTGGCTTTTGGTAGTTATCCACTTAAAGTAGGGTGAGCAAACATAATTTTAGATTTTTTGATAGTTAAAATCAGATCGACTTTTCTAAACATTTTTCATCTAACTTAAGCATATCTGAAATAATAATAATAAAAAAAAAAAATATATATATATATTTTAAACGTGTAAGAAATAATTTTTTACGCACCAAGCTGAGGATACAGATAATAATTGGGCATACCAAATTGGGAAGAAAAACTGGGGTAAAAAACTGGAGATGACTAAATTAAAAAACTAAATAAATAAATAATTGATGGGACCAACAGGACCACTGCCTACTCCTGGTATGCCAAAGAATCCACAACTGCCTGATATTGGGTTATTAAAATAAGTACTAGTTACAGAATTTGTTTGTTTGAATGACTTAACATTTGTTTTACCACATGCCTTTGAGTGATAAATAACAAAGAGCATTTACACACCATGTGTATACATTGGTGTCATCATCAGGTGGCGCTTCAATGTAAGATCTGTAGCCATAGTGTGGCACGTCAGTATTAATGTAATATGTACAGCAGTCGTACACATGTTATTGTTCCAGCTGCTGTAGAGGTATTAATAAAATACCCCCTATCCACCAGGAGAATAATGATGTAATTTCGAGTCATGTGATATATCGACGGACAAATAGAATTCTTGCATTACATACAGCAGCTGTACGCATAGCAACTGCTTATTTAATAAGCTTTACTTTGTTTTACCTTCTGTCCCTCGTTCCGCCTCTGGATACACACTTCCCGACTCTGCGGAAGCTGCAGGTTTATATACATGTGACCATCTCCAAATTAATAATAAATTAATCAGTTAATCTAGAGACGGTCACACTCTGCAGGGGGTTAGCATGGCTGGAGAAATTTAACCCCATCCATGCTGCAAAAACAATAACAAAACTGAGTTCTTTATACAAATTAAACAATACATTAAAATAATAATACAAATACAAAAAAAACATAATATGCACAGTGACGGGTTGTACCTCTTCACAATGAACCACTAGAGCCACAGATGCAACTCATACAGCAAACTAACCCTTGTAGCAAACGCTTTTAAAAGATTATCTTAACCAACATCCCCAATTTGAATTGTTTCAATTTGAAGTAACTAGGTGGCTAAACTGTCACATTTCTACCTATCATGTCATGACATGTTAATGTATTGGAAAAAGTCACAGTTTTTGAAAAGTGCTGGTTATAAAGTATAAATTGCTGTATAAGCCCTCAGGATTCTTTCAAGGCCTCTTACCCACTTACCTCCAGTCTACAATTGGCTGTCTCGGGAATCGTTAGTACTGAAATCCTGGAATGCTTGTGATCTGTGAAGGGCAATCCACCACCTTTGCACCCTTGACATGTAATGACTCATCTATGTTCTGATGATAGTTGCTGTATGTAACACAGTGGTCTCCAGCCCTGTTCCTTGAGAACCCCTATCCAGCAGGTTTTATATGTGTCTTTACATCATCAGTGGCTAAAGATCTGGAACACCTGTTAATCGTAACTAATTAAGCCAATAATTGGTTCAATTAAGTAACTGAGAGATTGGTTGAAACGAAAACCAGCAGCCACAGTAGTTCTCCAGGACCAGGGTTGGAGACTTCTAATGTAGCAGGATAGCTCGTGTGGCGACATCAGACCAGGAAGTAGACAGACAGTACTGCTATTAAGAAGGGACTAAAATCTTTGTATATTTTAGAATAATCTCCAGATACTTTAAACTTTGTTTTAGAACCAGGGCAAATTAATTAATTATGTCTAGTTAAAATAGGCCATGTTTTAATCATGGTTCTGGCAAGTCTATATTTACCCTTCGTAACTGCCTTTGGCATAGCAAAGCTGTATTTTTAGATGGGGTATTGCTCCCCCTGGACTGGGTTGTCTATGGGAATTGTATGCGTTTCCTGGGGCCACATTTCTCAGAAATCTATAAGGTTTATGTGTCTAATTGCCATCTGCCAGGTTGGTTCTAAATTTTGATTGGCTTTTATTTTTCCCAACTTTTTAACGGTACTTTTCAAGCCCTACTCCAAATCTCATAGATGCCACCAACCTGTGTCTGTGGGGCTTTCCAATGTGTCTATATGTAATTATTTATCAATTTTGATGAAAACAAAACAGCATAAACAGAAGCTTTTCACTTGTATTAATATTAATGTAACATGCAATACATAACATACATCGATAGTATATATTGCACTAAAAGACTGTATACACATAGCTCTACATACATCAATAATTACTTGTGCTTTGAAAACACTACAGAATTGCAAACCAAGACATATTGATTTAAATTAAAACCTTTTCAAAAATGTAAAATTTCCCAATATGTGTCTTTGTAAAAGGTGCCAGTTTCCCTTTTCACATTATGTTTATTTACTGTTTTTAATATATTTTTTTTATTTATATACTAATGTTGCATGTTACTTTAGTACAGAAAAGCCCTAGGGCCATGCAAGGGAAAAAAAAAACAACCTAGAAATGTTAAAAACACGAAATTTCGACGTTCTACACTAGACCACGAGATGTTCATGCACAACTTCAAAGATCCACCAACTGTCACTCAGGGAAGTACTGTATGATGACTTGACGTTGACATGGATGATGATAGTGACATTGTTGATCTTCTACGAGGTTGTGGACTTCAAGAAAAGATATTAGGTGTTCTGAAGGAACAAAAGGCGAGTTCTGTTTGAATGTTTCCTCCATGATTAGCTAATTAAAAACGAATAGACTGTCGTATATAAGCCTAACATATCGAGTGAGACGAAGGCACTAAAGAAAAACGTGCTTTTTAAACAATTCCCTATGGATGTATTTATTCACGAACTCTGAACAATAAACATGAGGGAAAGAATGTGTCAGATTTCAAAGTGTATATGAGAATGTCAAAATTACTTCCTAATAATTATTTTAATCTTGAGTGGATAATCTGATTGTTCATCAGAAGAAGTGTACTGGTATACTTCAAGGTATAGTCTGTTAAGTTGTATGTTGACGACACCCTTTCTGTGTTAAATTTGTCATTTAAGACAGCACTCGTACTGTTAAACTTTACACTCTTTAAAGGTATTTAAAGAGAGCAGCTAGTCCCTTCAGGGCTGTTGTGTGTGAGTAGGGCCCGGTTGATGGTGTTTTCAACCGTTATGTAAAAGGTTCTGTGTAAAAGCCTTTTTGGTGTTCAATCTTGTGTTTTTGTTTCATCCAGTAAACAGTTTACCTGTCTGGTTTTAGTAGAGTATGCTGCTGACGAATGTTTAGTCAGTGCTCCGAAGGAGCTAGGGGTTTATTTTTGTTTATTTTGTTTGTGTATTAAAAATAGCACGCAAGCGCTTTTGAAATTCCATTCTTGCGTCCTGGGTCCTGATTTTAAAGAGGCAACGAACCGTGGTGAGGTGCAGTCGTGTTACAGTATATATATATATATATATATATATATATATATATATATATATATATATATATATATATATATATATATATATATATATATAATATATATAAAACATGACCCAAACATTTTTTGAAAAGTGGTGTTTAAATTTAGATTTTAAAAAATTTTTTAAGAGAAACAACACCCCATTTAGTGATTTTATATAATTACACCAAACTCTCTCAACATTGGTTTACTTATGTCAGTACACTGCCAAATATATTTAATTAGAATATTACCCATGCCCCCCAAGAAGAAAACAACAGATTTGCAAATGGATGATCTTACAAGAAGAAAACTAAAACTTTAGTAATCTAGTCCAAGGTGTTATAACTGACATTGGTGCATTGATGTGTCTGGCACATGCAAGTATTTTTTCACCACAGGGCCTTGTGGTCCAAAATGGTCTTCACTTCTAAGGCAAATATAAGCATATACATTATGGAAAGTCAGAATTAAAACCCCACTGTGAAGCTATAGAGGAAATTAAGAGATTTGTAGATTCACTAAATGCATGTATTTACTGCAATGGCCTGCCCTGTAACAAGCAGAGTCGTACACATATGGAAAATAGTGGTACATTACTACAGAGGCACTATTGACATGTTTTTTCCACTGAACTTATGTCTAACTACAACACATCCATGTTCATTGATACATTCATTTTTAACCTGGTTTATTTAGTGCAGATGCAGAAAAAGACCATCAAAGGAATGCCACCCAAGTGAAAATAATAAAAACGCAATCAGAAAGAAGGCTCGAACTAAAACTGATTTTCTTTTACCTTGTGAAATCTACAATGGCTTTTTAATTTCCATGACATTATTCTAAGTCACAAAGCAGACCTACAGACAAAGTCAATTTCTATCAGTGCAATTCAATTTTATTCAAAATTATTAATTTGTAATATGCATTATTATAGATTTGCTTCATGCTTTTTTGTTTATGGCATTTGAAACTTGCTAACCTTACAGTATGTTTCTGATGTAAAACTACTATAAATCTATATACAGTGTAGGGTGTTGATTTGGTCAACCTACCATACCCTGGCAGGGCAAAGTCACCCCTGGATTTGTTTTATATCACAGGAATAACCACACATAGGTGGATGATACGGTCCAGGGGGATTCCCAGTGCTCCACCTGTGGTTTATCCTGCCATGTAATAGGTTGATTAAATCAAAGCCTTAATACAATATAAATAAATATTACCCTGTTTTTTGGTTGACCCTCATTAACCATTTAAAAAAAGACAACAAGGGTCCTATTAAAAAGTAATACATCTTTACAAATATAGAAAGGAATGGTTTTCAACTATATTACACACAACTAAGTAATTGTATTAATTTATTATGGAAACACTGATGATTTCATTATAAATTGCACTGTAGATTTTTGTATTCAAGTTTTCAAAATGATAAGTACATAGTAACCAATTGTATGTGCTTTTGTACTGTTTAATGTAACAGAGCAAAGATTATTTAAATCAAGTTTACCAGTCCCACTGAGCAAGCGTACACAGCAGGCTCTTTTTCAAGACCCCAACAACAAAAGCATACATAAACATGATGACAGCCAAAGTAGGTCCTAAAATAAAATGTAATTACAAAGTAACAATATATACTTTTGACTTGTTTACTGTATCCTATACACATAGGTACGTGGATAATGCTGATACCCAAAACCTCATCATATGAAGTGAAAAGCTGAACCTGGAAGTTTTTGAGCTAAAAAAAAAAAAAAAAAGTGGGTGAATCTGTTGCCCCAGCTAGTTACTGTTTGTAGACCTAATTAAAACATGAGCTTACAGATACAAATTTAACTAATGGTGCAACAGTATCAAAACAAAATCTGTACGCTTTCAGAAAATTTAAATCAAATAATTGCACATGGCCTTTACAGCATGACAATTGCACGTTCACAATGTAGCTACCATCATTTTGAGGTAAAAACTGATTGTACTCACATTAAAGTTTTTACATTTCACATCAATAAATCTATGCTACTGTAAGTATTGCTATGAGAACATCACAAACTTGCAACGATAAAGTGTATGCACAGGTTGTGTTTCACAGAAACGGATCTCATCCTCCTCTTCTTCACTGCACAGAGTGTGTCCAGTCACTCTCAATTCTGCCATACTAGAAAGAAAAGCAAGACATTGATCAATATTGGTTGTCTCTATAAATGAAAACATCTGACAAGTGGTGCCCTAGAAACTGGTATATCTGTCTCTAAACTGGAGAAAACAACAACAAAAAAAAAGAGATTTTGAATATTGGGAATTAGCTGTGCATAATTAATCAGAAACTACATTTTTTTCTGCAACAGTTGACAGGACTCTGTAAGCCAACCAAACACTTAGAAAGTAATCCTTCCTTATGTTCCTTTTCCAAGAAGGCAAATGCAGTTATATAATGTTTTGTCTTTGAAATGCATGAAAGTCTGTTTTTCTTAAATGTCAGCTGACTTAACATTATCCTACTCGTTTGTAATTTACTAATTGTATTGTTCAGTAGCCTTTCATATTTCCTTTGTTCTCTATGCCTTCATTTGAATCATCTTCCCTTTGAAATCCACAAAAGCTGAAACAATAATTACTTTTTGTAATTACATTTAGTGCTTAATAGTGGCTTTCAAGAACAGTGTTTGTGTTATCTTTTCTTTGATATTCCGTGGCAACTATTAATACAGCATAAACCTTTCAAAGTCAGCCTGATGGGAAGGTAAAAAGTGAATGCATGAGGAATTTAGATTACATCAGTAAGTGTGGTTTAGAATGAAAGATATGATAACTACAACAATATTTGGTAATTTCTTATTTGACATCTCTGCCCATGCTTTATTGTATCATTAAAAGGATGAAAAGAACAAGCATAGATATTAAACTCTAACTGGTGCCCATATAGTTACTGAAAGAAGTCTTTACGGTCTAGTTTGTTTTAATGTAAAGATTGCTTTAACTGTTTCATCAATACCATTGGGTAGAAATGTTTCTACATAGAAAACTATTTTTCACCACCTTTGAACGAAGCCAGGTGACTTCTGGAGCTGTGAAAGCATTTTGTTAATTTCCATCAGGGGCAGACCAAGATCAAACTCAATTAGAATTGCGGGCTGGCATAAATCGGTCACTCCAGCTCTAAGTATGTTACAAATACAATGGTAGTAATCACACTATGAGGGAAATATTGGAGGTAGCTGAAATGGGAATACAGAAAAAGCATACAAGCCCTGATATGTATAAAAAATTTGAAAAAAAATGTCCTTGAAGCTCTTACTTGGATGTCAGTGAGCTGCTTCAGTATTCTTGTAGTTAACTTTGGTCCATTATCCATAGTTGGGATATGCAAATTCTAAGAATAAAACCAATAAACACTTAAAAAAAACAACAATTAAAACAATTGCAGGCCATCTTGCTTGACTGGCTAAGGGTTCAAACCGATTACACTGTGTAACAATTATTATTTCTTTTTTTTTGTTCCTGGGTAGTAAGTGTTATTTCCTAATTGCTTATGCCTCAAAAGTATAGAAAATGGCTATTATTCCCCACAAACTTTGCTTTTGTGACCAGGACAGTGATATTTCAAAATATCACTATTTCCAATGGGAAAACGGGCAAATGTGTGTCTTTTCGTTCACATAAAGTCAGAAAAAAACAACATATGAATCCAAATTAACATGTATTTATACTAAAGTAATACAAAAATGACTACAAAATATTTAGAAGTGAGTAGTTTTTCGAGATTTACGATTATACTGTATTTATTGAATGAACAAATATGGTAGCAGGAATTGTCGATGTTCCTAATTATACTGTGCTTTGCCCAAGTTTTATTTGAAATAAATTAAAGAAGTCCAATGATATTTATTTTAAACAGGTATAACGTAACTCTTGATCGCACGCCTCTATTTTAATGTGCTTTCCTAATGCCAATGTAGCATGTGACGAGTTGTTAGACCTATACCCAACAACCTTGATTTCAGTTGCTGCTGATTGTTTTGGGTTGGGTTGTAAATCTAGTAGACAGCAGTTGTGCTTGTTGATGATAATGCTTTTGAAGCTGCCAGCAGCCAACACATATCATATAGCAATATCTATATGCATAACAGCTGCTTACTGTTACACAGATTTGAGATTCTCTACAATCACTATACTGATACAATACTGACTTCATACAAAGTATTTTTTTATAGAGGTCATGGTTTCTGGTAATAAACATCCTAACGTTAATAGGTGAAAAACAGATTTGGGATTGATTCATGCTCTCTGTTGGTTTTATGAAGGACTGAATCTGTGCTTTCCCTCAGGTACTAGTATTTGTTCAAAGTAGCTATTGTCAGAGCTGTATCTTACATTTCCCTTGTATAATATGCGTCCCACTGGGCACACAACACAGGCAGTTCCTGCTCCGAACATCTCTTTCACTCGGTTTTCTTTCAAGGCAGTTATCAGATCTCCCATCGTCAGATAGCGCTCAGTTACTTTAAAATCACCCTGTAGAGGAACAGTTAAAAAAAAGATATACAGATTACATTCTGCATATAACATATTCCTTAACAGTGACAGCCACAAACTGTATTATTCAGTTGACAGTACCAGTGTGTTAACGGTGCAAGTCCTGCTATCAAATGTACAGTTCTATTCATCGTTTCACAAAAGGAGATTCTTTTCCTTAGCTTAAAATACTCTTGTTGAGAAGCTAAATTATTCATGTTGCTTGTTTAATGACCTGTAACACCACTGTGCCACACAATGTACTTGGTTAAAAAGAGGAGTTATTACTATGTAAATTTGTGCAGAATAAACATTTCTCTTCTCAATTTTTGATTCATCGAATTCAATAATACCAATACAGGAATATGTCTCCTGCTAAACGTTCCAAATTGTAACATACTAAACACCCTGCAAACGTGAATAAATCTTTCTTGAAAGGTAAGGCAGGCATAACTTGGACTCTTTGTGAGGAAATACAGCCTCTCTGCAAGAAAAGAGGGGTATCTAGCAACCTTTTGTTCAAAGTTTGACTGGCAGGACCACCAATTGCAATGTTCTCGCCTGCTGCCAAGTCAAACTGTGGTGCCTGTACATCTCCACAGCACTGCAAGACTAGCCAAATCTGGCACCAATGGACCATTCCAGTCCACCCTTCCATTCAAATCAGACACTAAAAACATACACATATACATTGGGGTTGTTTTTTTGGTGTGTGCAGAATTCAGATTAGTACCACCAATTGTAAGCGGCTGTTAGTGTTGGGATGTTTTCTGTGCAGTAGCAAGCAATGCAGATTAAAACTGACTGTTTAGCCCCAGGTTGTAACAAAACATGGGCTGGCCAGATTGCTATAATATTTTTTTTTCTCATGAAAATAACATTCCCAACATTTAAATATGAATACACTATAACTTAGGAAACATGCTTAATATGTTCGTCAAAATTAACTCTAAAATGCAGACCAAACAGGAGAGGCAAATGGCAATAACAGGACTTAAAATAAATGAATAGTCCATTAACAACTCTAGTTCAATAAAGCATTGCAATTGTCACTTTACAACAGTCCATCCACTTAATTTCAATAATGATCTACTTGCACCTCAATAATATAATAAAATGTCAAAAATGAATAAAAAAATATAGTTATAGACCACGTGACCTGCGTGAACAATGGCGGCTTAAAATGTTTTCTCTTCTCCTCGCTTAATTTGTTACTAATAGAGCAATATTGTCAATGACTTATCTGATATTCTTGTCGACTGCTGTTTGATACACCTCGCTATATCATGTACGCCAAAAAAGAGACCTATGTCCCAGTTCCGTCCAAAAGGGAAAAAAGCAAATTGGATTCAGGCCTGTCTGCCATTATAGATGCCTGTATGGCCCAAACTCGTTCATACTTCGAGCATTTGATGTCTCGGATTGAAAACACGGGTCATGAAAATGCTACTAAAAAAACTTCACCATGGAGTTCAAGTTGGATCTGACTGCTATTCACATGGCAGTGGACAACAACAAGAGAGCTGTGACAGCTTGTGAGACCAGGGCTGACAGGCATGAGTCTAAGAAGGAATAATATTCATCTGGTCGGCTAGAATGAGGGAGATGAGGGTTCGGATGCAGTGGATTTTTTCAACAAATCTCTTCCACTATGGTTCCCAACTCTGAAGGGCAGGTACATTGAAATAATGCATGCACACGTGTCTATTCAGACCAATCTAAAGCAAGAGATAGGTCATTCACGCTTATTTTTAACCTCCTGAGATACTCAGATTGTCAAGCTATACCACAGACAGCCAGGTGTAATTTCACAGCTAAACTATGCAGTGCCTTCTCCCAGGTTATCACCTCTGCTCACTCTCAAGGCTTAGAGGCATTCCTCCTTTACCCAGCAACCCTCAAGATCAACAGTAACTCTTTGGTTCAGCTCTTTCAGTCTCCTGATGAGGCCCAGGCCTTTCTGGACTCTCCTCGAATCCCTGTCCGTTCCCAGGACCGGACCCTTTCCACTGATGTTCCTGGCAAGATATACTCCAATGAGATGAGAAGGAATGGATCTGCTGTGCGACGTCTCGATCTCGGCTGATCTCTGTCTCGGCGGATCGCCGGCTGACGACATCGGGATCGTTTGTGCTGTTGCGTTTCTTTTTGGAGGATTCTTCTATGCTCCAATTAAGGTAATGTTTATCTTTGTTCAGTAATCTGATGTAAACGGTTGGGGTATTTGTTGGGGGGGTGTATGGATTGTTGTTTTATTCTCTCAAATTTTACAATACCCTGCCTGTTTATCTTTGAATCTTAAACTTGTTTTTGATTCTCATGACTGGTATTTCTGTTCTGTCCTGGAATGTGCAAGGATTAAATTCACCCACTAAACCCAGCCTGCCTAGATCTTTTGTGCAGAAAGAAAATAGATGTTGCCACGATTCAGGAGTCCCATCTTAAGCAGCAAGATATTCCTAGATTAGCTAATAAATATATTTTATGTGGCGGCTTTCTCTTCTGCTGATAACAAAACCAAAGAAGCACTGATTGTATAATACCGTTGTTTACAGATCACGATTCTGGGTGCGGGAGGAGATAAAACAGGGAGGGTGGCTGTGGCAGGGCAGAAAAGCCTTGCGCATAAATAGGGGGCAGGGCAAAGCCCTGCTAATTTAAATGTATTGTATTTGTTATTTAAAAGGGAATGTATTGTTTTTTTATTGTAGAATGCGTGAATGTATTATGATTTATTTCATGTTTAGTTAAAAACACAATGCATTAGTATGATTTACAAATGTATGGCTTTGTGTTTAAAAAGATAAAATGTTTTGTGTGTTATTGTGTGGCAGCCCATCCATTAAACTCGTGCAGAATGTGCCCATCACCGGACTGATTCATTTATTGTTAATCCAGGAATGGTCACATGTATAAAAACCCAGCAGCTTTCGTGTTCAAGGTGAGTGTTCAAGGGGAGAGAGCAAGAGTGAGCAGAGAAAATCAAAAACAAAACCGAAAGCAAAAAAGAACAGTAAGCAATTACTACTCGTGCTGGGCACACCAGCATGGTATTTGTTTACGTGTCAGGTTTGTATTTTGTGTTCGAGATCTGTTTTTGTTAAACCTTTTATTTTGCTCTGTGTTTATTTTTGTAAAGAGAGCGCTTTTCACCTGTCTAGTACCTGTCTGTGTGCTGTTTGTCAGCTGTCTGGTCTGGGACGTCGCCCTTGTCTACTGTGTCACAATGGTATACCTGAAATCTGTTATTTCTGGTGAAAAAAAGGCTTTTGTGTCAGTATACGTCCCTACTATATTCGACGCAGGTTTCTTTATTCCGCTGACTAAACTGTTGTTGCAGTTATCTGATTTCTCTTTAGTCCTTGGGCAGAGATGAATGCCGTTATGAATCATTCTTTAGATAGATCTACTTCAAAGGAATTGAGCTCACAGCATTTAGCTTCCTCTGCATTGCAGAAGCTTGTGTCAGGCACAGGTGTTGTAGATATTTGGATTGTGTTTAATCCTTCTCATCGAGACACAAATCATTTTCTAGGATTGATTTTATCTTCACAACAAAATCTCTCTTTTCTGAAGTACATCATGCTTTTGTAGGTTTGTGTTGTCTGATACCGACCCGTTTTCCTAGATAGCGCTTCAACATTACATTATTAAAAAACGAATCTTTCCGCACATCATTTCAATCTAAATTAGATGAGTTTCTTACTTTTAGCATTGGTTCTCTTGATGATCCAAGTATTTTGTGGGATTCAGTCAAGGGATTTATTAAAGACAATACTACTTAATTTGCCTTCAATCTTAATAAATCATGGTTTAGTAAAATCTCTGAGTTGGTGTGACGGAAAGATGAGTTCTGGTGATGAATCTTCCTCCCAACCTGTGAGGGCGCTAAAGAACGAGAGGAGAAGTATCTGGAAGGGCTGGCCTGACAGTTCGTTTCCGGGTCAGGGAAGTGGGTCAGCCTGGAGGGAAGCGCGACTCTGTTGTAAGACCGTATTGATTTGAGAGGTAAACGAGAGGCAGCTGCAAGTAATAAGGCAGCTGCAACCGTTTATCTCGATATCATGCGGGATTACATATAGGGGCCAGCGTAACGCTGGTCTTCTCCTTCGTTTGGGTTAACGCTTGGAGAGAGAAGGATCGAGAGAGGAGCTCTCGTTGTAAAGAGGAATTACGTGTTGTGTTTGTTTGTAATTGTCTGCGTTTTGCACCACCAGACAGTTAACTCACCTATCCGGAGCTGTCGACCAGGGTCAGCACAATCCGGATCACCACTGCACGGAACCGTCACAAAATACAGTGTCTTCACCCACCACAAGCACGTCTGCACTCACCCAGGACTGGTGACCGTGTGTTCGTTTTGTTCGGGACTGTGCCCTATTATTGCTATCCCCGTGCTTTACACATTGTTGTGTATAGCCGGGGATTTATTATTTAACGGTCACCAGACCTGGATTATAAATAAAAGCACCTTTTCACTGGAAACTGTTGTCTGCCTGTCACTCCTGCATCGCATCACCGCTATACCTGTTCCCCTCCACTAGCCACTTTGCCACAGTTGGACAGTAATTTGATGATGCTCGAACACATTCAACAAAATGCTTTATCTGAAGCCAATGAGCTCAAACTCAATCTTATCAGAAAGGAGTTTAATCTATTGCTCAGGCAACATGCTCAATTCCACATTCATAGAACGAGACAAAACTATTATTTTAATGGTCATAGAGCCTCTCGCTTGCTCAGAGATTGCGTAGTAATGAGCACTTCACAGACATTCTATCTGTTAAATCCTGACAGGGAGATAGCAGATCCTTCTCAAATACACTCTGCATTCCACTTCTTTTATTCTAAGCTTTACGGTTCTGATGTCTGCTATGATAAGGATAACTGTATGCATTTCCTGCAAGACCTTCAGTTACCATGCCTTTCGGCTACTAAGTCTGCAGTGCTGGGGACTCCAATCTCTCTGGCTGAACTGAAGAAGACGCTTCAGAGCAAAAGCAAATCTCTGGATATTGATGGCATACCACCTGAATTTTTTCTAACCTTCTGGACCCAGCTGGGTTCCCTTTTGCTGGACATCATACAAACTGCTATTGAGAAAGGCTCCTTTCGTAGAGAAGTAAACACAGCTGTCATTTCTTTACTGTTAAAAAAAAGATAAAAATTCTACTCTCTGTGCTCGGCACTTGACTCTAATCAATTCAGACGCTAAATTATATGCTAACGTCCTATCATGCCGTCTTGAGACTTATATGACTAAATTAATCAAGGTTCATCAAGACCCGTCTGGCATCTGATAATGTCTGCCGTTTAGTCCACAACATGCTACTATTGACAGTGATACTCCCTGCGCTGTTTTTTCACTAGAGTCCGAGAAAGCTTTGATTGTTTGGAATCGAATTGTCTCTGGTCAGTACTGGATCATTTGGGTTTGTGCTCTGAATTTCTTAGTATGATTAAAGTTTTATAGCTAACCCATCAGCGATGGTGCTAACAGGGAATAAATGCTCTTCTGAATTCACCATTTCTAGGGGTACGCATCAGGGCTGTCTGCTTTCCCCTCTCATTAGAGCCTCTCGCCCAAGCTGTCTGCCAGTCAGCTCTCTCGGATCGCATCACTGTTAACTCTACTCCACATCACGTTCCCTGCTCACTTCCTCACCTATTAGATTTTTTTTTTATCTTCAGTTCATTATCAGGATAAAAAATGAATTGGTCTAAATCTGCTCTCATGCCTCTAAACTTTACAATATGGGTAGCCCTGCCCTCTAATAAACTGGTGGTTAAACATTTCAAATAGCTTGGCATAGACATTTATCCATCTTTACATTCCACTGTATTAACCAATTTCAACAACATTTTTAATCAGGGGCAGACTGATTTAGACAGCTGGTCAGATCTCTCTAATTTGTTTCAGGCCGGCATTTCCATAATTAAAATTAAAGTACTCTACCGCATCGATTTTTTTTTTTTGTTTCGTGCTCCCCCTTTCTCCCCCTGCTAGATACTGGGATAAACTACATTCTCTCATATCCAAGTCTACGTGGAGAGGAAGGCACCCACATATTAAATTCTCCACACTACACTTCAGGAGGCTTATCTCTTCCAAATTTTAAATTGTATTTCTCGTCTTCTGTATCACATCCACTCACTGTTTGGTTTGGTCCCGTGGCTTCTGTCTCATGGCGACAGCTAGAAGAAAAGCTAGTATCTCCATAGATTACAAGACTTAATCCACTCAAATATCTCTCTTAAGCACTGCAAATTATGCTTTCTTTCCACTTTGGAGGGATAGGGGAGCTGATACCTCTGATGCTGGTTGTCTTTGCACGTTCCAGGATTTACAATTGTTACACAATCTACCAGGTTCTATTTTTTTTTTTTTTTTTTACCTTTGGCTTCGCTCAGCGATGCGTGCCTACAGGGTACACTGGGGGACTATACTACCATTGCATAGTATATTAGATACATGGGGTAGAACTAAAGGACTGGTTTCATCACTGTACATTTACCTTCTAAAAGCCTTGTATAAACCTTTAGCTGCTAACACTATTTGGAATAGCGATTTAGCTTCCAAGAACCCTAATCACCAATTAATCCATTTTAATTTCCTACATAGAACATATTTAACCCCCAGCAGACACTTTCAAATGAAGCTTGCCCCTAGTCCTGACTGCTCGCTTTGCCCCCAGGCTGCCGTGGGTACCTTTATACACACCGTCTGGGAAAGCCAGGTAGCTACTTTCTGGGAGAGGGTATCTTCAACTTTATCCACTATTTTTAATAAGGAAATTCCCTACTCCGTTTTGGTACTCTAATTGAGTGATGATTCTTCCCTTGATTGAACACTACAACAGAAGCGGATCTGACTAGCTCCCCACTGCTTGGATCCACGGTGCCAGGGAGGGGATGGTTCAGGCCTGGAGAGCTATGGCTGAGCTTACTAAACCTGACAAGTTCAGAATGAATTATCTCCCTGAGGTCCTGGGGCGGGGGGAGGGAGGGGGCGAAGGGGGCTAAGGCCGGGTGCAGGGTGGAATTCTAAAACTATAAATTTGGGGTGTTTTTTTAAAGCTGTTTTCAATGACTCTTTCACCTGTTCCCTTTTTTCTCAGTTACAATTCTGACATTCTCATTTAATTCTAGTACAGTATCAGAACAGTAACAGTTCACTAATAAGAAAGACACTCAGAAAGGCAATAATACACCTCACTCAATATGGAACTGTCTAGTGATAGCCATCAGAGGGATTGTTGCATCCCATAGCTTTCATGCTTTGACTGCTTTGTCTATTTATTATTACAAAAAGAATAACGGTAAACGAAAAGTCTCAATTGAAGGTGGTGCAGAATATATTATGTTTTGAACCTTAATAACATTTTGAAACAGATTATCTGTGAATAAATAAGCTATTGACATGAGTTTCACTCTCCACGGGCCTCAGGCCATGTTCAAAGGTGGGATTCAGAAGCCTGTTGGGTATAGCTAGCTTACAATTCACTGTACACCAGTTTTCCTCAGTTTAGGCTGACTGTGATTAGCACAGCTGGCAGCAATCTATTTCACATCACTTCATGTACACCTGTGTGCCTTGGTAAGGTTATCCACAGACCAATTAAGCCACAACTTGCATGATACATGGTGGAGTTAAAGAACACTGGCTGCTTACACTGTGCGAAAGCGTTTGCCTCAAGACACTCATGTAACTCAACGTGGACACAAATAATTACTTGTGGAACTAGACAAATAAAGTGAAACTGTAATTGAACCTATTTCTAATAATGAAGTCCGATATCCATGCAATAGTAATTTGCAAACAGTTACTTTTGTCAATTCCACTGGCACTGTAAACAGTATGTGGGTTAGGTGTTGCTAATGATCCCACTGCTGACAACAACCCCTATCAATACCCACACTTACTGGGGTGTTTACCTCTGCTTCTTTTAGTGTTGAAAACATAAGGCTGATTCAGATTAAGTAAAATGCATCAGTAAATTGGTAATTACAGCAATTACTGTTCATGTTCAAAACTGGAACAGCAACAGCACACGCATCACCTCTAGATCAACAGGTTAGATAAGAATTGCAGGTGTAGTGAATGACTACAAATTGTGTTGCAAAGTTAATTTGTGATGGTAACTTTAATCTTATTACCATAAATTACAATACAAAGTAAAGATGCAGTTCTCTTTAGTATAGACACTTAACTGGAAGTTTTCTTGCTGTCGATTTGTTTTCTCTATCCTTTCATTACCCGATGACTCATTCTCTGCTTCCTCAGCTGTCACACTGTGTAACTTTGTATTACAAACCACAGTTAAATCTTTCAAATATCTAAGTGGGCCAACTGAAAAAGAGCCCAAAGTGAGCCACAGACTTATCATCATATTTTCCA
The DNA here is from genome assembly GCF_017654505.1 of Polyodon spathula. Classification (NCBI taxonomy): domain Eukaryota; kingdom Metazoa; phylum Chordata; class Actinopteri; order Acipenseriformes; family Polyodontidae; genus Polyodon; species Polyodon spathula. Next base: position 27,766,401 of record NC_054541.1, on the reverse strand, counting down.
AACACTAGGCCTGCTTGGCTCCCCAAATAACAGGCACAAATCCTTTGCTCTAATATTCACTGAAGCTCTCACTAAAGATTACAAATTGAATACTTACCCATTTATGGGCAAGATCTATAATGCTCTGTCTGGTAACACCTGGTAGAATGACACCATCTAAAGGTGGTGTGGCCAATTCTTCATCTGCAACAAATCAAATATAAAGATACAGTTATATATTATCCACTGTTTAAATATATAAATATATTTTATATGTGACATACAGTACATTAAACACATTTACACAGGATAATGTCTATTTATACCTTAATATTGTTAGGAGGAAAGGAAGGAAAAGAGAGAAACTGTATATCACACTTTAACAACAGGCTTAGCTTATTGCAGTAGATCTTTATCTTAAACTGTCCTTAATAACCCAAGGGTGCCCAAGGGTGCAGCAACTGCTGCCTGCTGGTTAGCACTCTCTCTCAAACAATTGGTTACTTGAACTCTCTCTCTCCAGATTCCAGCGGCTTTTGAAACTCAGTGCCAGACAGTAACCAAAACAAATCCATACCTGAGTCCCATGTCAATACAAGGTGCATAAGTTAGGCAGCATTCATCACATGCATTTATCTACAGCCAATTATATTAGTGCTACATCACAGTAAACAAGCAGAGAAGGGTCCCTCCCTAAAAGACAAATAACAAGAGCTTGCTTCCAAGCTAGCCGACATATTTCTGCAGCCTCACTGTGTAACTGTAACTGTAAAAACCAAAGTGGTTACCCCTGCCGACAGATCCGCTACAATATACAGAAACATTCATTTTGCTGAACATCATTGTTTTGGTGAATGAGATTTGCAATCCTGCAGGATTTCAGTTATAGCAGACCTTGTGCTTAAATCATACACATGTACTGTATGTTATATCAGGCGCTATCAGGCACTGCTGAAAACACATTTGTCAACAAAAAATACATCCCTGCCACCCAAAAACTGCTGGAATTGATCACTTCATTTGGGTAGGAGTGAAGCTTAAAGTTACACAATTTAAGTACTACAGTTTGGTAACAGAAATACCATTGCCTCAGCTTTACATTGTATTTTATGTGCACCAGTAACCTCTGGTTTACTACCAGATAATAAAATATTTTTTTTCAGTTTCCCAAAAAATGTAATGCAACACCAAAATGACAATCCATGAATCTCAGCATAAAATGCAAACCAGCAGAAGCACAGTATACGAAACTGCATTACTTAAATATGCATAGTTACTAATTCTGATTCTCTGCATTTGAAAATAATTGGCAACTGGTATGCTTTTAAAATATACATGCATGGCTTTGAACTGTTTAGAGTCTAGCTCACGTTTATCACTATTCCATTGGCATTTAGGTAACAGGCAAGGAATTCTTTGTAAGAAATGCCTTTTCCATTCAATGAATATTTCGCATGCCCATGCAAAATTAAATATACCAGCAGCAATGTATTTCTCACGACCATTATCCATTGCCAGAAGCTGTCGATATCATTAAACTTTGCAGTCTGATAAAATCTGATGAAACTTTTATTTTACATTTCTATATATGAGCAAAATACAGTGGTGTGAACAGGGCTGACCGTAAGGCAAGGCGAACGAGGTGGCCGTCTAGGGCTCCACTGTTTAGGGGGCCCCGCGCTCAACCGCACTACCGTTAGATTTAATGTGTTCACTACGTGCACGTAAAACACTCAGACAAATTTGGTTTAGCTCATGTATCGCCAGGAACATTAAAATCTGGCGCAGTAGACATGTTTACATTTTTTATTTTTGTATTATTTATTCCTTAGCAACCATAGAGGTCAATAGTTTCTCATTGTGTCTGGACTACTCACATTACTCACCCACACTCATCCACATACACAGGAGAGAAGGGTCTTGCGTGTTGTGTAGGAAAGTGGTAGCAAACATGTTGCAGTGCAGTTTTATACAGTTACCAATTAAATCTTTGTTCAGCAAGTCAAAAAGCTATGTGGGCATACGTAGACTTAACAGGTAACAATACATTGTAAAATAATGTTTTGTGTTCGCAAGCCTCTTATTTACTGCGAAAGTTAAGCTTTGTTAGTTTATAAACACATGTTGTTGATTAAAAAAATACTCATGCTTTGGTTAGATGCCCTGGCCCTGTGTCTGAAACTGTTTGGCTAACAGTTTTTTAACTGTTATAGAAAAAATATATATATGTTTTCTGGTTCATAGTAGCTTTATTACACAGATCAAAACTGTGAGGTATCATATACTTAATAAAGTGAATTTAAAGAAGGAGAGGGTGTGCATTTAACATCAAAATATGAAATAAAAATCTTACTTCTCAGTGATTACAAAAGAAACATAATTAACATGAAATAAAGGTTTGTGCAATGTTGTTTGTTCTGTGGGCCACTTTTCTGTAAGGCACCATGAAAATCATTTGGGTTTATTGTTAATTCAATATGTAAAAATTCTTGAAATGCAATGTTAATGATAAACTGCTGCATCCTGGCACCGGTGCTTTAGGTCACATACTCTGATTGCAGCTACACTACTGGAATTAGTTTGAAGATTAAAGTGATTAGTTACCAGGAAGCAGCAGTAACTTTAGAGATATTTCCATACTGACCAAACTGAAGCTCAAAGAAAATGGATGGCACTTCCTAATGTTACTTTACATAATCCAGTTTCTTTGTTAATTGTGGTCTGTGAAACCAGCCTTATTGTCTGCTTTATTTAAATGAGGTATCGCTCTTTACGTTTTGACAAATTAGGACAGGTATACTTTTAAACTCCTTTAATAAACACATTTACCTGGTCTCCTGTTTACTGCAATTCATTTGGAATCGTTTTTAATATAAATTACCTCCATTTTCATTGATCCAGTACAGAAACAGGTTCATGGTTCCAACTTCAGTTATTTGATGGCTGTCTCCATAAAGCCATAGAACCTGTTGACATCCCACTTCCATGGCTTCATATTGGGCATATATTGACGCACCATAATTCCTTCAAAGAATACAAACCATATAACTACATTTTAAAAAGCTTCATGGTAAAATGCTGGTTTGAGTTATTATATACATACATCCGGGCTGAATTAATGGGAAGTGTGTAATGGGTCTTACATGACTAAAACAAGGTTGTCTTCCTGTGTAAAACTGTATCACGTAGGTACTGCCATTGGAACCACCAGAAGCAACAACACAATTAGAAATATCTTGTGCTCAGAGACAAGTAATGTGAACCCAAATAAATCCATATAATACTCTGCATTCAGGTAAACTGTGGCAACCCTGTGTTAACTGTGTAAACATTTGTGTTTCATTGATGGATGTCATAAAGCCCCCCCCAAAAAATGTTTCAATTTCACCAGACAGTTTTTAACTAACTTTTCAGTAAGTTTTAATTAAAACGTCTGACACGGTAATTCTGCAGGAAATGTAAGGGTCACATGGTTTTGAAATATCATCATGTTTTATGAATCTACTTCTATCCATTCTGATTAATCCACCACAACTGACAGCAGCATAATTATCAGGCATCAGTCGCACATTACCCTCCCATTTTGCAGTCTCCTGTTCCACCTCTCCAGGCTCGGGTGTATTTTGGATCAGCCCACAGTGACACAGGGCTAAAGATCCCAGTAGAGAAGTAGGGCCCCACAGGACTGAGGATCACATACAGCAAGGCTCGGGAAGGCTTCTTAACGCCCAGGGAAGGCTTCATTGGATATAAAAAAAATAAAGGAATTGTTGTGCACAGCGAGCAAGACAATTTACATGTAGTCAATTTTTAGAAAGCATCAGTTGAAGCGACATGTGAAAGAAGATGTAATGTTAGGTATAAAGTTAAGTGGTTTATTAGGTAGGTACATAACTGTATTTAATCCCACAGGCTTGTATTATACTGTAGAACCTTATATATTTAAAAGTTGGGCATATCAAGTGCTTGTACTGATATTGTAACATTCCAAAGTCATTTTGAAGGTAAAATCTCTTAAACATGACTAAATCATGTATACCATATTCCTTTGATCTTAAGACGCCCTCAAATTTTCCACCCTCAATTCGAGGAACAAATAAAACATCAAATAAATATGCATTTACAAAGATACAAACTCAATTACGCACATGGAGGCAGCTTGTGGCCATCAGCTATCACACAGGGCATTATACTTATGTATCCCTTCTCATTACTTACTCCTGTTTTTCTCCCAATTTGTGAACTGTGGTATTGCTTGGCAAGTTGAAAAATATAAGGGTCTGATCAGCATTTCCGATATGTCCAAGCTGGTATTTGTTAAATTCGTAGGAATATGATAATCCTGACTTGGTACCTTACAGGGTAAAATACCAGGTTTCATTATGTAATAATATAGCCAGTATATCAATACCCAAGGGCATAATGCTTACAGTGCCTATAAACTGAAACAAAATATTATTGTTGGAATGAAACTGACTTTTTCAAACTAGAAACGTACTAGCCAACCATATTATTGCAATTTTCACTGATATAAAAATAGATTCAGAGAGTACATTTTTGTCAAAAAAAATCTATTTTTGAGGAATAACATCAATGCTGTTGATGATACAGTTTTGTCCAGGCTAGTACTCCTGATACTGTTCAATGTTTGATGTTATCAACGTGGAAAGATGGAATCCTCACCTCAGTTCCTATTAAAGTAGGCCGAATGTAAAGGCTAGCACTGCTGGATTCGGGGACCCAAGCCTTTTCAATTTTGACAAGCTTTCTGATGCACTCGAGCAACTCCTCCTTACCAAAACTCTGAGGGGGGAAATAGTTTCAATATAAAGAAGAGTGCTGGGACAAATATAAGAATATCAGAACAAACATTTTTACATGTATTCGAAGGCAAAAGTAAAATGTCCATGTCCGCCAGAAATGACAGCACTTCTAGTAAATAGAAACATGCATCACAACATGTTTTGTCTTGCACCTATTCATACATTGACATCTGCAGAGGATATTTTCAGCAGCCGAGAGCAATAGACTGCACACATGTGCCACTAACCATTCTCAGCATCTGTATAGGACCATGGTCTATTGTGTGTTAATTGTCTAGGCTACTAAGTAGACTAAGTTAAAAATAATAATAATTAAAATTAAAAAAAAAACCTAAAATCATTTAGTTTAAATTTAAAATAATATTCTATTTGCATTGTACACCAATGTGTACAGTGCAGCAGCAGCATGATTTATTTTATTACCAGTAGGCTAAAGTATAAAAAAAAAGTGTGCTGGGTATTCATTTGATTTTATTACTGTACTGTATACTGTATAGGCCTACAATACAAATTTAAATTTTTACATAATGTAATGTGTAGCGGATCCAAAACACATTAGTATTATTACAGCGTAATGATTTATATTTAAAATACATCGAGAACTGTAAATGTGTGTGTGTGTGCGTGTGGAAGGGGTGTGGGTAATTCACCACTGGGCTTGGGGCCACCCAGCCGAGATCGCCATAGCCTCGAACACCTCCAAGTAGGCGTCAGGTCGATCCTCGGCCGTCATTTTGGTGGGTCTCTGGATGGAGTAGTCTGGAGCTGCGGGTCTAGCCGCCCCCTGTACTGCCACGGTGAGAGTCTGGCGCAGGAGGTCCATCATTGCGGCAAACTGAGTCGCATCCATCGCTAGTCTGCTCCTTCTATAGTTGCACTGCTTGGGGCAGTGCCAGTGAATCCCACTTCTGACACCACGTGTGGAAGGGGTGTGGGTAATTCACTGACCAGGAGACAGACAGGTGTACTTGGAAACACCACACAGGTGCCCAGTTTTATCTTAGACCGGTTCTTATTTCTCTCCGGCAGAGGGCACTGTTGACCGTGGGCTGCCTATCAACGATGATAGACAGCACCACGGAAATACCACAGCTGGTACACAAACAGCAAATGCACTCGCAGGTGCTCAAAGAATTAATAATGAAAACAGAAGGCGAAAAGAACAAGGGAAAATAAAACAGTAATAAAACTACAAATAAAAGGTGCTGCACTCGGCAGCGTTATCCCGGTCGCCGCTACCCGCACGACCCGGATCACCGTCCTACTCTGTCGGCTATCTAGCCTGCTCTTTTACAATACGCCGGGGTCTGCCCAAGGGTTCCCCGCTCTCTCTCTTTCTCGCTGTGAATTTCTTTTCTCCCGGCTTATTCCCGGTCCTGAATCAAAGCTTCCGCACTCTTGGTGCGTCTAAGTGGGCAGACCTGAGGAAACAACAGAGCGTTACTTTATAGGACCAACAATCACCCAAGACCCGCCTCTCAGCCATTCAGAGAGGGGGAAAGACCACACACACACTTTCCCACCTCCCCGTGTCACTGCCATGACTCACAGGCGGCTGTTGGGCGACTGCCGCCCTCTTCCTTCAGCCCGTGAACACGCCAGCAGAGTCAGCACAGATCTCTCCCTGTTACAGTGCGATTTTATTGTATTGTTTTTAAACACGACACATCCTTGTGTCGGACAAACATGTCCGGTTTAGCGAGGGGCTATGGTATGATTATGAAAAGCTTTTTAGAGGTGAAGGTTGGGGCCCCACTATAGAATCTCATAGGATTAAACTGCCTTTCATTTTTTATATATACAACAGTATTAAAATAGGTAAAATGAAGATGGAACAGAATGCTTTGTACAGATGATGTTTACATTTAACAGAAACAATGTTATTTTGATTCTTGCACCCTTGCATGTATAGACGTTAGCTTTCGTGCACCCTCTCCTACAGCAAACCACAACTCAACTGCCGCTATTTTATTTGAAAAAATGTTGTAAAGAAAATGCAAACTGTAGTATGTTTGCACTCTGACTGGCCCATCTTAGTACATCTACCCCTAAGTGTTTTTACTGTTGTTGATAAATAAATCACGTCTGAAAACGTCTCCTGTTTCAAGTTCAGCAGCTCGATCGTGTGATTAATCTCACGTGCACAAAGCCAAACCCACAGTTTTTACTATAACGGTCAAAATGACAGATGTGGTGGTTCTAGGTACAACATATTATATCTGCAACCCTTGGTTTACTGATATGTTGAGATGTTTAACACATATATTTAGGAAAAGTCGAAAAAGCACAGACGCAACATCTTGAACAAATATCCAAACATGAAAATTCTATGCTTGTCCCAGCAATAAAATAAGTTAACTGTGGTATACAATGGTAAAAGCAGATTAAATTGTAATACAGAAAATACAAGAAAAAAAAAAACCTAAGTGGATTATGTTATTGGCCAGGAGTCTTTCATACACAAATTTATAGTGAAATGTTAATTCTCAGGGCTATTGCTGAATTGTGAGGCAGGTATTCAGAAAAACAATGGCTTTCTGTTAGAAGAATGTGTTACTTACAGGTAAACCAGCTCTGTAGGCAGACCTCAGCATCCTCTCCATATTATTCAATGGTCGGAAAAGACGAATGTTGTTATCAACACCACGGTAAGCCTTCAGTCCTTCAAATAACTAGAGTGCAGAAAAAGCTGTATTAGAGATAAATGGTAGCTTTAGAGGTACACAGATTAAATGCATGACAATAAAATTAGCTTTATATAACTCAAATAGCTTCATAGCTGCAACTGCGTAAAAATATACGATGCCACTGTATACTCACCTCTACAGCATAGTGCAGAGCTGATGATGCTGGGTGCATTGACAGATTCTTAAATGGTCCTATGTGTGGTTTCTGCCATCCATCACTGGCTGACCATTCGATCGTAAGCATGTGGTCTGTAAACACTGTTCCAAACACTAAATTGGATGGATCTGGCTTCTCCTTGAACGTGGATGCCAACTCAATGACAGTCTCTGCAGCCTTGTATGAGAGGACAAGAACCAGACTAAAGGGTTAATATGGGGTAATATAGGCCCATTAATAGGAAAACACATTTGCATTTTACATTAAATGTTGGTTTTCCACACGACACCTGCAGCTGCAATAAGCAGTAGTAGCAGAAGAAAGATTGTAGACTCTTTAAACAATGTTCCACTAGCACTATATACTTGCTGACACTTCTTTAAAAAAATTATCAATACAACATACAGGATGTATGAGAAATTAAGCTATACCAGTAGTATTTAAAGCAATGTTGTAAATTTAAGCTGCATAAAAACTGCTAACCATTAAAGTACAGATCAAAATAACTGTTTGGTTAACCAGTACACATTTTACATTCAAATGTTAGACAATCAATCTATATTTTATATAGCATCTTTCATAATGGACCACCATCACAAAGTGCTTTACAAGATGCAGTAACAACAAAAAAATCCATAATACTTTCAATACAGAGAAATGCATAATACATGCCATACAGTAAAAAAAAAAAAAAAAAAGCTAAATATATGATAGTAGACAATGAAGTTATGACAGAACAAGATGCATAAACCTGCCTGCATTTCAGCACTGTATCCTACAATTTCTGTGATACTTTTTGATACTTTTTATGGCAGTAACTGTGTAAATACAAGTCTTGTTCCATCCTCTTAAACACATACATCCCCATTTCTATACTTCTCAGTTCTTTGTAAAGAATTATCACAACCTTTTTTTCAACTTTGTTCTTTCAGCTGGAACTGACACTAATGCACACTGACTGTGGAACAGCCATCCCCAACAAATGACTGGCTTAAGATCCTGATGTGTTTTTTCTGAGGCGAAATTATAAAACATGTCTATTTAAATAAAGAACCTTACCTTTAGCAAAAATCATTGTGCATGAAATTAAAACATACAGCTTGTCATGTGCTCAGTGGCTGTAGGTGCCACCCTAGACAAAAAGCTTACAGCAGATATTAAACAACATCAAAAGGATGCATACAACTTGTTTAGTGAGACACTTCCAAGGACAAGTCAGTATATTAAGATAGCATATATAATAGGTTCATGGTACTGCTAAGCCAAAGCAAATGAGCTGCAGTTGTAGTGAGTCTTTGAGCTACTAAGACAGAAGCACGAGAATGCATTTTGTGATGTTTAAATGGGTCTAGTAGTTGTGCACTGTTTTCCAATACCAGCATTTATTGTATTTTTGCTTTATACTATTTTGCAAAAATCAAAATACTGGCCTTATTACTCTCTTAACCCAGCCCATTAATTTCCCCTGGCGATGACCATCACATGTACAGTACCTATTTATTATAGCCTAGCCCATAAAAAAAAAAAAAACAATTTCAGTGACAAGTGACAACTGTCAAAAAAACATTAAAAAAATCTGTAGATTGTGTCTTCAATTTATTGCCAACTTAAGGAGTCCATCTCATCATATAGTACTGTGCAAAAGTTTTAGGCAGGTGTGAAAAAATGCTGTAAAGTAAGAATGCTTTCAAAAATAGACATGTTAATAGATTATATTTATCAATTAACAAAATGCAAAGTGAGTGAACAGATGAGAAATCTACATTAAATCAATATTTGATGTGACCACCCTTTGCCTTCAAAACAGCATCAATTCTTCTAGGTTCACTTGCACACAGTTTTTGAAGGAACTCGGCAGGTAGGTTGGCCCAAACATCTTGGAGAACTAACCACAGTTCTTTTGTGGATTTAGGCAGCCTCAGTTGCTTCTCTCTCTTCATGTAATCCCAGACAGACTCTATGATGTTGAGATCAGGGCTCTGTGGGGGCCATACCATCACTTCCAGGACTCCTTGTTCTTCTTTACACTGAACATAGTTCTTAATGACTTTCATTGTATGTTTGGGGTCGTTGTCATGCTGCAGAATAAATTTGGGGTCAATCAGATGCCTCCCTGATGGTATTGCATGATGGATAAGTATCTGCCTGTACTTCTCAGCACTGAGGAGACCATTAATTCTGACCAAATCCCCAACTCCATTTGCAGAAATGCAGCCCCAAACTTGCAAGGAACCTCCACCATGCTTTACTGTTGCCTGCAGACACTCATTTGTGTACCGCTGTCCAGCCCTTCGGCGAACAAACTGCCTTCTGCTACAGCCAAATATTTCAAATTTTGACTCATCAGTCCAGAGCACCTGCTGCCATTTTCTGCACCCCAGTTCCTGTGTTTTCGTGCATAGTTGAGTTGCGTGGCCTTGTTTCCACGTCGGAGGTATGGCTTTTTGGCCGCAAGTCTTCCATGAAGGCCTCTTCTGACCAGACTTCTCTGGACAGTAGATGGGTGTACCAGGGTCCCATTGTTTTCTGCCAATTCTGAGCTGACGGCATTGCTGTACATCTTCTGATTGCGAAGGGAAGTAAGCATGATGTGTCCTTCATCTGCTGCGGTAAGTTTCTTTGGCCGACCACTGCGTCTACGGTCCTCAACGTTGCCCTTTTCTTTGTGCTTCTTCAAAACAGCTTGGACAGCACATCTGGAAACCCCTGTCTGCCTTGCAATTTTTGCCTGGGAGATACCTTGCTGATGCAGTATAACTACCTTGTGTCTTGTTGCTGTGCTCAGTCTTGCCATGGTGTATGACTTTTGACAGTAAACTGTCTTCAGGAACCTCACCTTGTTAGCTGAGTTTGGCTGTTCCTCACCCAGTTTTATTCTTCCTACACAGCTGTTTCTGTTTCAGTTAATGATTGTGTTTCAGCCTACATATTGAACTGATGATCATTAGCACCTGTTTGGTATAATTGTTTAATCATACACCTGACTATATGCCTACAAAAGCCCTGACTTTGTGCAAGTGTACCTAGAAGAATTGATGCTGTTTTGAAGGCAAAGGGTGGTCACACCAAACATGGATTTGATTTAGATTTTTCTTCTGTTCACTCACTTTGCATTTAGTTAATTGATAAATATAATCTATTAACATGTCTATTTTTGAAAGCATTCTAACTTTACAGCATTTTTTCACACCTGCCTAAAACTTTTGCACAGTACTGTATATGTATTTGTGTGCACTTGTACTGCTTTTCATTGGCAGTAGAGGAAATAGTTCCTTGCATTCTACCTGTGCTCTCAGTTTGCAAGGCTTACTTTGTGTTACCCTTTCATTTCCCAAGTATTATAAAGTATATTGATCAGCCTTAACCAGGAACTTGACCTGGACTTGAGGTAAAAAATGAGTTCCAAGCCTGGTGAAAACAGTGGATTATCTCTGTTTTCAGCTGTTTACTTTCCTTAGCCTGTATACTTATAAGTCTTACACGTACTGGCCTAATGTCTGCTCATCCACAGTGAAGAATCTCTCTGTGGGAATCTGGACAGCCTTCAGGGTTTGATTAAATCCCTTTGTCCAGCTGTTCACAGAGCAGTGCTTTTACTTTCAATTTGGTCTTCTAATAGGGAGGGACCCCATGAATACTTCCTGTCAACCCTGTTACAGACATCCTGCTGGGAATTGCTTGAGCGGAACAAGAATTAAAACTACAGTAGTTGCCATGCCCCAGGAACTGGTACATTAACACAGGCATAGGCAATCCATGGCACTTGGTCCATTCAGGGTATACACATGAATAACTTCATAGAGCCCCTGGATGTGTGTTTAAGACATTGAAATACTCAAAGTCCCACAGAACATTGGAGTTGTGAGTTTGTTTCTCAGGGCCCCAAGAGAGGTGGGTCCTTCCAATAGCATCACGGCATGGATACAGAGCTTTTTCCCAAGCTCAGTTCTGAAGCCAGCAATGATACAGACTTTAAACTAACCGTTATCAACCCTGGCATTCTCTCAGCCAAATCTTCAACACCTGTTACTTAGTACAGTTAGCTCTGGTACGGTTCTCTGGCACCTGAACAATGTAATTAACTAGTTTCAATTAACACGACTTATATTCAACAGATATCTATTACACTTAACACAATATTGGCACTGTTCTTAAACAGAGAGTTAAAACCATTGTGTTACTTTCACACACAGAAGCTTGGTCTCTGATGAAAGAAGAGAGACCCAAAGAGCTTTGTGCATGGTGCCTGCATTCAAACAGACTGCTGGGTTCTTACATAGCCCCTTAGCTCTGTTTGTTCCACATATTACAGTTGTAGCCTACTGGATACTCGGTAAAAGACACCACAGCCATCCCCTACTTTGAATTTAAACTAATCCACCTGAAGAAAGTTTAATCTTCAAATGAGTCCAAATTGAGTTTTTCCCTATAAATGTTTCAATGTGTGGGCTGCTGGTCTTCAGGCAGACCACGTCTACCAGCACTAAAACCATTAATTATTGTTTAAATAGTGGTGCTTCAAAAATGTATGGTACTTATATTGCAATGTGGTTTTATTGCCACTTGGGGGTGCTACTTGCTAAAGTAAACCCAAATTATTGGCACATGTTATACTAAACATGTATTCTAAATTAATTGGATGAATAAATATATAAATAAAATAAATAAATTAACTCCTCCAAAATCCAGAAAGTCAGAATTTGAACATGCATACTAGGATAACCAATTCAAATGGACATATCACAAAAAAGTGTAAAAAATAACTTGTTTCTACCTTTAGAAATTAATGCCATGGAGGTATATTAACTTCCATTATAGGCTTTCTAAGTGAGGCTCAGGCACATGGTTTATATTGTAGGTTACCTATACAGTCTAGTAAACTGATACAGTATAAAATTGAATATAACACAAATATTAACCAACAAAAATAGGTACCTTAAAGCTGACAACATCATCGTGGGTGTATCCTCCAGAGTCATTAGTGGCGCTCTCATTCCCACAGCTCTGAGTGGAAAAACAAGAGGAAGAAATCAATTCAGCCTTATAAATGCCTTTTCATCACTAGTACTTGAGTTTTCAATCTGTCACCACTGCTCCTGAGGGTGTGTGGTCCAGTGGTTAAAGAAAAAGGCTTGCAACTAGGGAGTCCCCCGTTCAAATGCCAGCTCCCTCACTGACTTATTAGTTAAGAGTCACTTAACCTCCTTGTGCTCCATCTTTTGGGCGAGACGTGGTTGTTGTAAGTGACTCTGCAGCTGATTTACAGTTCACACACCCTAGTCTCTGTAAGTCACCTTGGATAAAGGTGTCACCTACAAAATAATACTAACTTTTGTAGTTTGTTCTTAAGCAGATTTGTAAATGATGTCTGGCTCATTAATAAATGTATT